>NC_080111.1:18470000-18715000 GCF_950005125.1 Chionomys nivalis
AATGCTCATTTCTCTGTGCTAGGAATGGAGAGGGCTGCTAGGAGTGTTAGGGTTTTGTTTTTGTTTTGTTTTGTTTTTGTGCCTGAGGGTGGTTCAGCACCTTCTCCAGCAGGTGAGGATCCACTTGATGGCTTGTCCTCCTTAAATGATCTCTAAAGGTTGTAAGCTTTTGACTCTGGGTCTCAAAATGAAACACTGTTTCCTGTTTGGATGAGGAGGACCTTGAGCAGTGGTGTGTCTGGGGCCTCCAGGGTGAAGAGAATAGGGGTGCTTTTTAGAAAGAAAAAATTACTTGGGAGGTTTTAGTGGTGACACAGAAGGGGAAGGAAGGGATGAGAGAGTGTGTTGTAAATATCATTTTAAGATGTGTTACATTTATTTATGCTGCAGAACATTTATTTAATGATGCAAAGGCATGTTGCATTTTTTAATGTTGCATTTGTTTAACTCCATGAAGCTGTGTTACTTTGCCTGTCCAAAACTTCTGACTGATCTAATAAGGAGCTGAACGGACAGCAGGTAGGCAGAAGAAAGGATTAGGGAGGCAGGATAAGAAGTAAAGAAAGGTATGTAGAATAGAGAAATAGAAAAGCCTTGCAAAAGGTAGAAAAGCTGGCTAGAAATAAGTCAAGCTAAGACTGGGCATTCAGCCGGGCGGTGGTGGTGCACGCCTTTAATCCCAGCACTCGGGAGGCAGAGGCAGGCGGATCTCTGTGAGTTCGAGACCAACCTGGTCTACAAGAGCTAGTTCCAGGACAGGCTCCAAAACCACAGAGAAACCCTGTCTCGAAAAACCAAAAAAAAAAAAAAAAAAAAAAAAAAAAAAAAGACTGGGCATTCATAAGTAATAATAAGTCTCTGCGTATTTATTTGGGAGCTGGTTGAAGGGCCCCCCAAAGAGTAAAAAATACAACTAAGAGAGAGAGAGAGAGAGAGAGAGAGAGAGAGAGAGAGAGAGAGAGAGAGACTAATGGAGAGCCACACAGTGGAGACCCTTGAGTCGAAAACAGTCTTTGTTTATTTGTATTTGTTTTTGTTTTTGAAATGTGAAGTTCTAGGCAGGGAAACCCTGGTTTCTTTTCTGTCCTTGACTATGAGTGTGTTCTTCTGCTCCTGAAGACAGACCTGACTTATGAGCAATGGAAGGGTTTGCTATTGAGTTCACCCTCCCTGCCTCCTCTGTCCCCTCTAGGGACATCATGATAGCCCTGCCCCCTGGGGAGTCTGAGGATCCAGGGGTCCTTGAGCACAGGCTGTTGACACTATCTGTGTAGCTGCCCTTTAATATAGGTCGTCTATGGAAGACGTTATGATGCAGAAAGATGCATGGACCAAGGGTTGATGATATCCCCAACCATGCCAGAAAAGGAAGATGGTGGACTTACATATCTTTGAGGTGCCTTTGTGTGATGCTCGAATCAACCCCTACCTCTGCCATTGTGATAGGGAGCCCCCATCGAACAAGTCAACCCCGACTCATTTGACATGCTTATGGGTCAGCCAATAACCATTTCCTGAGCTCCCCTTGCTCACGAGGAAAATCACATCCTTTTCTTTTCCTTTGGATTTCTTGATCTTTAAAAGTCTGAGCAGTTGTTTAAATAGCCAGGTTTAAAGTCTCAAGTCATTTCAGAAGCCATAATTCTCCTGCTGTTTCGGCTCCCTCACCTCATCATGACTCTGATCATCAAGTCTCCTGGTACTCCTGCATGATTAAAGGCGGTAGGCAAGGGGGAAGGCTGACAGAGTGACATTTGAAAGGCTCTATTAGCTCAAGTAGGTCAGGGAAGGTCAGACACAAGAGGCTACTAAAGCTCCAAACACTGGAACTCTGTGCTGGTGTTCACACTCATCAGTCTAAAGCTGACACTCTGTGCTGGTGTGCACACTCCGTCAGTCTAAAGCTGACACTCTGTGCTGGTGTGCACACTCCGTCAGTCTAAAGCTGACACTCTGTGCTGGTGTGCATGCTCCATCAGGCTAAAGCTGACACTCTGTGCTGGTGTGCACACTCCCTCAGTCTGCACTGGTGTGCACACTCCATCAGTCTGTGCTGGTGTGCATGCTCCATCAGTCTGTGCTGGTGTGCACACTCCGTCAGTCTAAAGCTGACACTCTGCTGGTGTGCACACTCCGTCAGTCTAAAGCTGGTACTCTGTGCTGATGTGCACACTCCGTCAGTCTGTGCTGGTGTGCACACTCCCTCAGTCTGTGCTGGTGTGTAAACTCCCTCAGTCTGTGCTGGTGTGCACACTCCGTCAGTCTAAAGCTGGTACTCTGTGCTGGTGTGAACACTCCGTCAGTCTAAAGCTGGTACTCTGTGCTGGTGTGAACACTCTGTCAGTGTAAAGCTGGTACTCTGTGCTGGTGTGCACACTCCATCAGTCTGTGTTGGTACTCTGTGCTGGTGTGCATACTCCATCAGTCTAAAGCTGGTACTCTGTGCTGGTGTGCACACTCCGTCAGTCTAAAGCTGGTACTCTGTGCTGGTGTTCATGATCTGTCAGTCTAAAGCTGGTACTCTGTGCTGGTGTACACACTCCGTCAGTCTGTGATGGTGTGCACACTCCCTCAGTCTGTGCTGGTGTGTAAACTCCCTCAGTCTGTGCTGGTGTGTACACTCTGTCAGTCTAAAGCTGGTACTCTGTGCTGGTGTGAACACTCTGTCAGTGTAAAGCTGGTACTATGTGCTGGTGTGCACACTCTATCAGTCTGTGCTGGTACTCTGTGCTGGTGTGCACACTCTGTCAGTCTAAAGCTGGTACTCTGTGCTGGTGTGCACACTCTGTCAGTCTAAAGCTGGTACTCTGTGCTGGTGTGCACACTCTGTCAGTCTAAAGCTGGTACTCTGTGCTGGTGTGCACACTCCCTCAGTCTGTGCTGGTGTGCACACTCCCTCAGTCTGTGCTGGTGTGTACACTCCCTCAGTCTGTGCTGGTGTGCACACTCCGTCAGTCTAAAGCTGGTACTCTGTGCTGGTGTGAACACTCCGTCAGTCTAAAGCTGATACTCTGTGCTGGTGTGAACACTCTGTCAGTGTAAAACTGGTACTATGTGCTGGTGTGAACACTCCGTCAGTCTAAAGCTGATACTCTGTGCTGGTGTGAACACTCTGTCAGTGTAAAACTGGTACTATGTGCTGGTGTGCAAACTCCATCAGTCTGTGCTGGTACTCTGTGCTGGATTCCACGTGGATGACGTAGAAAGGGTGATGGGCAGGCAACTTTTAGCAGCATTTTAAGTTAACCCATCAACATCTGCCAGTTCACTTCCCAACCAGTGACCCTGAAAAAATTAAGCCATAGATGAGTGATGGAGGAAGGTCATTGGTTAATAAACTGCCTTGGCCCATTTGATAGGCCAGCCCTTAGGTGGATGGAGTAGACAGAACAGAATGCTGGGAAGAAGAAAAGTGAGGCAATCGCCATGCCTCTCCTCTCTGGGTCAGACGCGATGAAGCTCCGACCCAAGATGTACGTAGGCTAGAATCTTCCTGGTAAGTCACCAACTCATGGTGCTACACACATTAATAGATATGGGCTAATCAAGACATGAGAGTTAGCCAGTAAGAGGCTAGAGCTAATGGGCCAAGCAGTGTTTAAATGAATACAATTTGTATGTTGTTATTTCGGGGCATAAACTAGCCAGGCGCCGGGCGGGAACGCAGCCCGCTGCTCCTTCTACAGATGAGGGAGTATGTCAATCAGGAAATTGTCCTGGGGCAGAACCTTTACATAGTTGTGTCCCAAGGAAAACGCTGGAGAATTCTGAACTTGCTCAGTGTCCAAGAGTTAAATTTTCCTGAACCAAATCTGCTGAAATTGTTTTATTTCTGAAGGTTTAGCTCACTTGCTACCTCTTGGCGAGGGGGTACCCAAGCGGGGCTGTGGATGAGGAGGAACGGGCAGAGGCAAGATGCTAATCTTTTCCTGTTGGGATTTCATGTTATGAAATTTAGACAATTCTTTGAATTTCTTTTCTTTGAGACAATCTCCCCAGGCAGGTGTTGTAGCATACTGCGCTCCAGGCATGACAAGGCTTCGCCATCCTGAAATTCAAGCAACCGTGAAAACACTCAGATGACCCCTTACAGGAGCAGGCCTGTTATCAGCTCACTCATAGGCGAGCAGGGGAGGGAGGAGAAGAGTCATCTGAGATTCCAGCACAGTGAGGAACTGTGATTGGAGCCTCTAAACAGAGAATGTGAGCCGTGTGTGTGTGTGTGTGTGTGTGTGTGTGTGAGAGAGAGAGAGAGAGAGAGAGAGAGAGAGAGAGAGAGAGAACACAGGAATCTGAGTTAAGATGGTGTGCTGGGAGCCAAATGTATCTGTGGGAGAGAGCCCAGGACCCTGAGTTAAGATGACGTGCTGTGTCGTTTTATGTCGGCTTGACATAAGCTACGGGCACGGGAAAGGAGAGAACCTCAATCTCATGCCTCTATAACATCAGGCTGTAAGTAAGTCATTTTCTTATTTAGTGATTGTTGAGGGAGGGCCCAGACCATGCTGGGTGGTGTCATGCCTGGACTGGTTCTATAGGAAAGCAGGTTGAGCAAGCCATGAGGAGCAAGCCAGTAGGCAGCACCCTCCATGGTCTCTGCATTAGCTCCTGCCTCCAGGATCCTATTCTGTGTGCTTCTGTTCTGAATTCCTTCAGTGATGGACTGCAGTGTGTAAGTGTGAGCCAAATTAGCCCCCCACACTGCCCCCTGAGTTGCTTTGGTCATGGAGTTTCATCGTGGAAACAGTAACTCTAATTAGGACAGATGCGTTCTTAGGTGCTTAGAGGAGGTGCTTAGAGGAGGTACTTAGAGGAGGTGCTTAGAGGAGGTGCTTAAAGGGGCCCTCCATCCGCAAAACAACGTTGGTTAATTGATCTATGAGCGACAGTGTGGTAGATTCTGCCACTCAGCAGTCACAGACACTAAGTGCTGATCATACAACACTTGCAGTGAAGACGTGGAAATACAAAAAGAAAAAAACGCAGTTTCTGGGTAACGAGCTGAAAGACTTCTTTGTCCTTCTGAGGAGTATGTGAACACGGTTTCTGAATGATTACGCCAAGGACAGGCCCTTCATCTTCACACTAGAGAATATTACTTTAGATGGCATTTTGCCTGTGGCCTCAGAATATTTTCTCATTGTTAGCTCTTTATTGGCAGAACCAAATTTGCTGGTTTCTTATGCGTTAACCCAATATCTCCTCCCCATGCTACCTCCCTACTTTCGTTTTCATGAGTTTGGATGATCTCCGACATGCTTACAACGTGTTTTGATCATATGCACCTTTCCAGTGCCAACTCTTTTTGATTTCATTCTCTATCTCTGCTGTCCTATCCCAACTCCGTCCCCTCTTCTATCTGAGTTGTTTGTGTTTTTCATAACTCACTGAGGCCAGTTTATGCTGCCCTTATCCTCATAGGTTGTGTGTGGCTGTGGCTGTCAACTGGAGAGTGGTTTTTCTTAAAGAAAACGGATTCGCCTTCCCCCAGAAGCTATCAGCTGTCAATAGTTCCTTAATGGGGCTGAGTGCTCGTGATCCCCACCCCTACTCTGGAATGTGAACCGGTCTGATCTTGTGCGGGTCTTGTGCAGATAGTCACAGCTGTTATACGTTCATGAATACAGTATGTCCGTCAATACCAGAAGACATTGCTTCATTCCCAACTTCTGCACCTCTGCCTCCCAGGAGCTTCCTGCTCCCTCTTTCTGAGATATTCCCTGAGCTGTGTGGGAGATGATATGATACAGTTGTCTTCGTTATGGCTGAGCGCTCCGTAGATATTTATTTTCTTCACTTGAACCGGTTTTCTGCATTGATTATCACCCACTGCACAGAGAACCCCCCCCTGATGAGGTCTGAGCTTACACTAACCTAAGGGTACAGCGACCGTAATGTAAGGAGCAGTTCTATGCTGTGTTCTCCTAGCACAGTGATAGTACTACGTTCACCCCAGGCTCCTACGAGCTTCCCAGCCATGGCTTTAGCTTCTGTAGTCCAGGCATGTGTTTCCTCCTATGCAGTGGGCATTAAATCCAATCAGAAAGAGGATGCTTACCCCCTGTAATGTTCATGCCACCCCTACTTTTTACCACCTCCCGTGCCAGCCCCCTAATGTGGGCCCCGTTTTCTGCTGACATGTGGCAGTAATGCTGGCCAGGTTTCTTAGCTACAGATGAAAGAATTCATATTAATTACTTCATGCACAAGAACAAAAACATTTAAGGGGCTGGGCGATGGTGGTGCATGCCTTTAATCCCAGCACTCGGGAGGCAGAGGCAGGCGCATCTCTGTGAGTTCTAGGCCAGCCTGGTCTACACGGGCTAGTTCCAGGACAGGCTCCATTGAAGGGAAGTAGTTAAATAATTTAGGAGAATGTGAAGAGATGGCCTTTAAGTCAGGCTTCTAGGAATACCCTCTGGGCCACATAGAGAAGGGGTTGCTGGGAAAACTGTTGTCTCTGTCACAAGCAGAAGCTTGGGGTAGCTCTGGTTCCAGAATGACCTGCATCTGTCATGCTGGGCACACGCAGATAGATGTCTCGTGCCCTGCCTTCTTCCCACAAAACTCAGAGTCTTGGTCTGAAGACAGACTTTTCTGTCCCACCAGCCTGCTCCCAAATAACCACACAGAGACTTAATAGTAATTATAAATGCTCAGGCAGTAGCTTAGGCTTCTTACTAACTAGCTCTTACAACTTAAATTAACTCATATTTCTTATCTACCCTCTGCCACGTGGCTGTACCTTTTCTCAGTACCTGCTCATCTCCTGCTTCCTCTACGTCTGGCTCAGAACTCCCTAGATTCTACCCTGAGAATCGTGCCCAGCTATCGGTCAATCAGCTCTCTACTAACAAAAGGAGAAACACATTTTCGCAGCGCACAGAAGGAATAGCCCACAGCACTGGCCTCCTTGTTTGCACCTGTAAATGGTGTCTTCCTTTAGGCCATTGAAAATCACTAGGACTTCTCTGTCAGTCAGCTGAGCACCAGGCCTCTTGGGAATTAAATGAGCTGTTCTCGGTCTTGTACCCGCGGTGGTTCCAGTTATACCGATGTTTGGGGGTGCCGAAGTACAGCAGTTTGTAGCCGATTATGAAAGATGCCGGTGGCCAGCAGTTGAGAATTCAAGAAGTGAGGTGCCAGGTGGGTCTAGAAAAGACATCCAGGAAGTGGAATAGGTAGCAGGCATCCTGGTCTTGGACTTCAGCTGTTAAAACATCTTCTTGGCCACTGTGCCCCGCGTGGCTAAGGACTGGGGAAGGACTGGGAAGCCATTCAGCAAGAGGCTAGTGCTGGATCTCGACTGCTGAAACAGGGGGCTGAGTTTGTGTGTGAGAGGCAGTAAGGAGAATAAGTGGGAGCATTAGGCTTTGGGGGGCCTTCTGCATGAAAATGATGTCAAGGGGACAGTGTGCATGGGAATTCACCAGCACATACTAGAGCACAGACCCGTGGAAGCTGAGTGTGGACAGTTAGGGCAGTACTGGACAGTCAGTCACATCCCAAACATCCCTTCGATCAGGTAGAATTGTCGTGACAGTGACCATTTAATTTGGCTGCTAAAAGGTCATTTGGGCTCTTACTAGTGTACTTTCAGTAGGGGTTGGCTTCTAAATCCAGGCAGATAAAGGTCTTCTTGGTCCCCACAGCAGAGGTCCTAAGATCTGAGCCAAATCATAGGCCCCAAACACCTGAACTCACTGGACCAAGGCAAGAGGGCTAAACCCCAAGCCAAGAACAGAGGGCCTTACTTTTGTTTTTCCTTCAAGATCTGGTCATGTGAGAGGTTTTAGGAGGTACTAAAGGAACCCAAGGCTATGAGAGGGGATTGCTGCTGTAATTTGTAAGCAAATGAACAGATTGTACATGCAGCAAGTTATTGTGCGCACAAGAGCAGAGGTGACTATTACCAGAAAATACAGCTCACCACCGAATCAGCTGATGCATATTTAATGAAAAGCAAATCAAAGGATATTAGGGCTATAAAAGACCCTTGACAATTACCCGGCTAAACCGTCTCATTTGAACAGATGAGCAAAACAAACGCAGGGCTGAGCCCCAAGTTCCTGCAGCCTCTGTCATCTGTCTGTCTGCCTGTGCCCACGCTGCGGTGGGGCTGCAGGAACTGTCCCTGCCCACACCTGTCAATCTCATGATCCTAATCAAACATATCAAAGCCCTTGGGGTGAAAGAGGGAATGGACCGAGCCAAGTTGTCAGGAGGCCCTGATAGTCCACAGGTTAGGAACCTGCAGAGCAGACTCTCCTTTCTCAGGAATGACCTGAACTTGGGCTGGTGGCCGGCCCACCCAACTGCCCATCTGAGCTGCAGGCAGCTTAAGGGTGCTTGGGATGGGTAGGTATAAATCTAGGGGGAGACAGATGCTCTTCCTTTGGATACCCCAAAAGTCTCCACCAAGCCGGGCGGTGGTGGCGCACGCCTTTAATCCCAGCACTCGGGAGGCAGAGGCAGGCTGGTCTCAAACTCACAGAGATCCAAAACCCAGAGAAACCCTGTCTCAAAAAACCAAAAAAAAAGTCTCCACCAAATGTCATGTTCACTTCTGGTTCCTCAGGCTCCGTCTTGCCATCTGCTTCCACAGTGATCCGTGGGCCTTAGCTACAGAGATTGTGGTGTTGTGTTGGGAAGGGACTTCACAACGCTGCATTTCTCATGATTCTCTGTGATCTCCGTCTGTTGCAAAGAGAAGTTTCCATGATGAGGGGCGAGGACTGCACTTATCCTGTGGGAATAAGGACAGCAAGTAAAGTGATGGCTGTAGGTTCTTCTCCAGGACCCAGGCTGTTATCAGCCACCAGGGATGGGCTAAATTTACAGTGCCAGGCATAGGCTGTAAGAGCCATAGGAAAAGAAGTTTGCCCTGAGATTCTGTTTTCTACAGATGTCACAGACGCTATACTCGTGAAGCCTCACTAACATGGCTGTCTAAACATGACCTAAACAAACATGACACCGACAGACATGTTAACATGAAAGGGGAAAGTTCATGAGACTTTGACCCTAAACAAGGAACTCCAGGCAACTGAGGGATGCTGGGGGCAGAAACAGGCTTCCCCAGGGAGAGGTGTGCACCAACAGGTTGTCTGATACTACGTGGTCAGCCCTGAAATCATACAAGTAAGATCAGATGGACTGAGGGGCTTATACTCACATCTTTAGGAATGCACATACGTAACCTTTAAAGAAAAGAAATTCATGAATTTGAAAGAGAACAGGGGTGGACACATGGCAGGGGAAAATTATATTATAATTATATAAAATTATATTATATATATATAAAATTTTAAAAAGTCATGTTACATTTATCCCCACTATAATGTGGGGCTAGGTGAGGCCTTTAAGAAGTGATGAGGATGGATAAGGAAAGATTGAGGTCTGTGCTGGATTTGCTGTGGGTGATGATCCCAAGGATACCAAGGAGGGGCTTGTCTTCTGACCCAGACCAGCAGGACAGTCTTCAGAGATAAAACCAGGAGAGCAGAAGGTAAGAGGATGGACAGAGAAGATAAAGTTTGGGATCAGAAGGTCTTGCACAAGCTGCCTTACACCAAGCAAGCTTATTACAAAGTACGGCAGCTTGTATAGTACTCCCAGGAGGCTGTGTGGCAGGGTAAGCAGCTCACACAATGGGACAGTCAGCAGGAAGCTAATCAAGCAATGTTGCAGAGGGAACAGAGGGTTTCTCAAGAGCGTCTCAGACTGAGCACACAGCAGCCTTGGGACCGATACTGCCAGTCTCTTCTGGAGGGAAAGCCAAGTTCCCAGGAACCAAAACCTTAACTCCTTCTTGTCTCAGTCCCAGACTGGCCTTGCCAATTCCATTCCTGAGTAAGGACCCAAAACTGAGTTTCTTTTCTTCCTTCACAGGTCAAACAAACTTCCTTTCTTTATAAATCCTTCACTCTGTAGTATCCGTTTGTAGCACCAGAAAGTTCACCCAGAAAATGCCTGCCTCTGGGACGCTTGTCTTATCCTACATTTAAACCCAGCTTCTTACCTCCTCCTTTTTCTCCCCCATGTGTGTGCACACACGTGCATGTGTGTAGGTGTTTTTGCACACATGTGCACATGTGTATGGAGCCCAGAAGTCAACTTTAAGTGTCTGTCTTTTACTTGACACCTTATTATTTTTGGAGCTAGGGCATTTTGCTGGACTTGGAGCACACCAGAGTGTCTGGTCAGCCCGTCTCCGCCCTTCTCTGCCCGTTCATGGGGTTACAGGTGTTTGTGATAACATCCAACTTTCCTATGTGGGTGACAGACATCAAACACCATACAGCAAGCCCTCTGCTGAGTGAGCCACCCATCTCTCCAGCCCCCCCATCTTTCTGATATTATAATAAATTGTGTTGTTTGTTTTTTAAAATGTGCTTTTTACTGACAGATGAAAAATACTCCGATAAAGTTATTTTACTGATAGATAAAATTATTAAATTGATTCTTCCTGATTATGAGAATGATTCTCACTGATGTGAACCGTAAGCATAGTCACAGGGTATCATGTAAAGTTTTCCTACATTGTATCTTATTCAATCAAAGTAAGCAAACATGTCTCCTCAAAGCCATTTCATTACCATCCCACACACTTCTAGCTTTTTCAAATACACATGGCATTGTGCCAGGCTTTTCCTTTTAGGCCTCCAAACAGCTGCAAAATCATGACACAGAGACTTATTATTAGTTGTGAGTGTTCAGCCTAGTTTAGCTCTTTTAACTCAATTAACCTGATTCTCTTTATCTGCCTTTTGCCTCAGGGTTTATTACCTTTCTTTCTTCTGTAGATCTTACTTTCACGGCTTCTCTGTATCTGGCTGGCTGGCTGGTTTCTGCTGGCTTCTCGCCCTGGGTGTGTCTCTCCTCCTCTCATCCCTCTCTTGTTCCTCTCTCTTTTCTCGAGCCCAGATTTCTCCTGTTTGTTCTTTCTGCCTGCCAGCCCTGCCTATCCTTTCCCTGCCCAGCTAAAGACCATTCAACTCTTTATCACACCAATCAGCTGTCTTAGGCAGCTGCAACACATCTTTACATAATTAGACACATGTCCTTACATCATTAGACAAGCGCAGCACAAACAAAAGTAACACCCCCACCTTTACACAGTGTGATAGTCTGCAGCATAAACAAGCATAACACGTCTGTGCCTAGTGAACATAATATCTTACGACATGACACAATCAGGAACAGTCAGGAGACTGTGCAAGAGCAGACGAGAGCCTTTCCCGATCTAAAGCTAACCTAGCCTCCACAGGGCACCTTCCACCAGCTCTTCTCTGCAACCATACTTCTTGTCTCTGTGCTTCTGTCTCTCCATCTGTGCGTGTCTCCACCCGTAAGAACATGCAGTACTTGTCTTGGGGGTCTTGCTGTATTTCATTTAACATAGTGCTCTCCAGCTGTACACTTGTTGTAGCATATGATAGGATTCTAACCTGTTGATAATGGCAAACATCCCATTTCATAATGTACCACATTTTCTCTATCTTACCAGCTAGTGTGTATAGACAGAGTTTGCCTGTTTCCACTGCCCGGTCCTGAAAAACCAACTCAGAGGTTGAATGTGAATTATAAATGATCAGCTGATAGCTCAGGCTTATTACTAGTTAGCTCTTACACTTAAATTAACACATATTTCTATTTCTGCTTTTCCACGTGGCTCACAGCTCGTTCCTTCATTTTTACACGTCCTGCTTGCTCGGCAGCCGGCTGGTGTCTCTCCTCACTCCACCCTCCTTCTTCCCACCATTCTGTTCGGCTTTCCTGCCTATTTTTTTTTTTTTTTGTGTGTGTGTGTGCCAAGCAACTGGCCTGCTAGCTTTTGATTAACCAATGAGAATAATACATATTCACAGTGTAGAATAGGATTGTTCCACAGCAAATGTGGCTGTGTGCTGGCTAGTTCTTCTCATCTTGACACAAACTAGAGTCACCTGGGAATGAAGGCACCTCGGCTGATTAACCGCCTCTATCAGACTGGACTGAGGGCGTGTCTGTGGAGGCATTTTACTAGTTAACCATCTCCATCAGACTGGGCTGAGGGCACGTCTGTGGGGGCATTTTACTGGTTAACTACCTCCATCAGACTGGGCTGAGGGCATGTCTGTGGGGGCATTTTACTGGTTAACTGCCTCCATCAGACTGGGCTGAGGGCATGTCTGTGGGGGCATTTTACTGGTTAACCGCCTCCATCAGACTGGGCTGAGGGCACGTCTGTGGGGGCATTTTACTGGTTAGTGGTTGACGTGGGAAGACCCAGCAAACTGTGGGTGGTGCTACCCCTGGACAGGTGTCCGTGCTTGTATAAGGAAGGCAGATGAGCAAGCCATGAAAAGTTAAACGAGCGATCATCATTTCTCCATGGTCTCTTCAGCTCCTGCATCCAGGTTCTGGCATTGAGCTCCCGTGCTGGCTTCCCTAAACAAAGGACTCTAACCCGTGATCAAAATAAATCCTCTCCTGCCCAGCGTTAGTTTGGGCCAGTATTTAATCATAGCGACAGAGAAACAGACTAGAACAGAAACCGTCACCAGGGACATAAGATCTTGCTGTGATGTACCTGACCATGTGGCTTTTATACCTTGGAATATCCTGGGGAAGGATGTGGAGGATTCTGAAGCTCTGTGTGCTTAAGGCCTAAGGGACTGTTGTGGGAACTTCAAATATAATGGCAAAAGCAATGCAGACAGACAATGGAGGCCTGGCTTGCAAAGTTTCTGAGGGAAGTTTGAGAGTCCCTTGAAGACTTTGGGGACCATTGGAGTGTATTTCGAGTAAAAATATCTATGGTTTCTGGGCAGCTGGGTCTGAAACCAACAGCCCTGAATTAAAACCTGTGCTTTGCCGGGACGATAAACATTAGCTGGTTGGGCTGAAACCCAGCTGTGATTAATAAGAGACCAGCGTCATAGAGGTTTTTTTTTTCCTGGGAAGTGTTTCCTCAGGGTCAGCACGCAGAAACTGTGGTCCAGAGAGGGCCATAGCTTCTTCTCAAGCTGGAAGACAGCCATGGTAATAAGTAAGAGCCTCCCGCATAGCAGTGGTTTTGAAGGATTGAAGGGATCATGAGGGGCAGCTTGAGTTTGGCACTGTAAAGGGCCAGGAGAGGCCATTGGCTAATACGCCATGGAGACCACAGTATATTAGAGATGCCAGAACCAGTGGGTGACCACCAAGAGCAGAGGCAGGAGTGGGGTGGAGCCATCCTGAGCCTACTAGACTAGCTGTGTGTGCTGGGATGGTAGAGCTGCAGAGGTGAGGTCACACAAACCCTCGAGAGTCCAGAAGCTAGTGAATCAGTCTCAGACTTCAGATCTGAGCCATTTACACCGTTGGGCTTCACTTTTGCTCACTGTGATTATGTTTACGCCTTGCTTTTCCCCTTTTGGAGTAAGAAAGTATTTTGCTTTTTTGAGACAGGGTTTCTCTGTAGCTTTGGAGCCTGTTCTGGAACTAGCTCTTGTAGACCACACTGGCCTCGAACTCACAGAGATCCCCCTGCCTCTGCCTCTTGAGTGCTCGGATTAAAGGTGTGCGCCACCACTGCCTGGCACTTAAACAAACAAACAAACAAACAAGAACCAATAGAGAGATCTTGAGCTTCTAAAGAATTTTTTTAAAGACTGTGGGAGTGTTCAGGTTTTACTGCGTCTTATATTGTAATGTTGGCATGGGATCTTGAGGATAGGCAGGAAAGGAAAGACTGTGGTTAATAGTGATGCATTTGTGTGTCAAGTTGACGATGGGTCAGTTGTACTCATTAGTTCTTATCAACTTGACACAAACTGGAGTCTCTTAGCGAGAGGGACCCTCACCTGAGACACTGCCTCTATCAGGGTGGCGCGTGGACATGTCTGTGGCACATGTTTTTGATTAATGATTGATGTGGGAGGGGCCGGCCCACTGTGTTGTCATCATTGTGGCTCAGAGAGCCAGCACAGAGGTCAGGCTGGTCGATCCATCTCTGTCCTCTGGCCTGGGCTGGGATTACAGGCGTGTGCTGCGAGGTGACTTGGATTTGCATTTCTCTGGTGATTTCTGACACTGAGGACATTCTCGCCTAAGTGTTGACTGTGTTCCTGTGAGAATGTCCCGCTTGAGCCTACCAAGCTTTCTGCGTGTTTTAAGACCGGGTCTAACTACTTAGCCCAGGCTAGCCTCAGGCTCATGGTTTTCCTGCCGTCATCTCCTATCCTCTGGGATTATAGCCATGGAGTTGCTGCTAATCTAAATTGTTTGGAGGCCCTGGTGTCTGTGAGCTTGCAATTGTTAAACCAGTTGGCAAGCATGTTGTAAAGTCAGGGATCACTTTCGGGATAATATTATGATATTTTAAGGTTAAAAATGCATATTTTACCATGGTGATATTTGTTTGTGCTATAACAAATAAATCTTGCCTGAGGATCAGAGGGTGGAGCCGTAGAGGCCAGGTAGTGGAGGCTCACACCTTTAATACTGTTATGATTCAGCCACAATAAGGATGACACTTCCGGGTTCTAGGGCCATGCATGTGCAGACAAGCCCTCAGGCAGAAGTGCCTAATGGCCCCCAGGATGTCAAAGTCCCCCCACTCCACGTATGACTCAGCTAAGACCTTGTGCGCATGCGTGAGCCCCGTCATCTGCGTATGACGTAGCCACGTCAACCCCCTGCGCACATACACTAGGCAGTTTTTAAAAGGTGGACGCCCATCTTCTTCCCTCTCTCTGCACACCGATTCCCCAGGCCTGTGCACGCCCCCTCTAATAAACTCCTAAGCGGGTTTGCTGCGTGTTCCGTGTTTTCTTCTCACTCACGTCAGGTAATTTCAAATGCCAGCATGCAGGAGTCACGGGCCTTTAATCCCATCAGCAGGAAGGTGGAGGCAGGAAGGGATATGCTAGGTAGGAAGGAGGAGACAGGAGCTCAAGGCTCAAGTCTGAGGACTCGCAGAGACAGGATTGCCCTTTCCATCTGAGGATTTGGTAGAGGTAAGAAATAGTAGCTGGCTGCTCTGCTTCTCTGATATTTTAGCTTTCACCCCCTAATATCTGACTCGGGGTTTTTATTATTAAGACCAATTAGAAATTATGCTACATTTTACTGTTATTTCTTACTATTATTGTGGATTATATATTTATATCTACCAAATTTATTATGATAAGTTTATATATATAATGTTCTGGGAATTAACTGTAAAACATTCGCCAATACACCTCTGCCTTCGCATATATAAAATATAAAGATGCAATATGACAACTCAAAACTCTGAAGAGATGAGAAGTAAAAAGGAACAAAGAGTGGCGTGTTAGAATTGGAAATGGCATGAATACACCACTTCCTGTCTGAAGACCCTAGCAGGTCCCATTCTTTTTTTTTTTTTTTTTTTTTTTTTTTGGTTTTTCGAGACAGGGTAGCAGGTCCCATTCAAAGAAAAAAATTGAAAAAAAATAATCCATTTTCACTGTGCGGTGGCACTGTAGAGAGATTTCACTGTGAGTTTGCATAAGGGACAAGCATTGTAATAGCTAGGTCACAGACCCTCTAGCTGTGACACTAAGAAAGACCTGTGACCTAAGAAAGACCCTCTCTCTCTCCCAGAAATCAGACCGCATCCCCTTAGAATAAAGAAGGGCCAGGCTACCTTCCCCAACCTAATGGAGCAGTTGAATCTAAGCAGAAGAACTAAACCCAGCCCCTACCCCCTCCTTATGGTAAACCCAGCCCCTCCCTCATCCTTGCTACCAGCTTACCCTAGTGCCTGGCTCCAGGACTCCCCTGCACCTCTGTGGGAGGGTGCTTCCTAGTCAAAAAACACTGTTGCTCAGAGCTGGGACTACTCTATCAATCCCAAGGAACAACCAAGGCCGGAAAAGGAAGGCCAGGGCCAGGCTAAATCACGTTGTGTGGAACCTCCAGCCACCCCTCGAGAAACTTCACAAATCGGCGTTGTTCAGGAGATCTGAAGGCTGGTTCGTTCTGCAGGTGCTGGTCCTAATGCAGGTGCTTGCAGGATCTGAAGACCTGACCCCCTTCAGGGCAGCATTTCCTACGCTTTTCTGAAGGGCAATCTTGGGTTAGTTCATTTTCTTCACTTTACCCCCTTTCTTTAACAGTAAGAAACTCGACTAATGTCTTCAGAGAAGGTCCTCCTGAGGAGTCTTGTGAATGTCCCCCGGGAAGCCTATTTCCCAAGGCTGGAAAGGAAATGCCTTGACAGAGTTTTTTTACATGAGAACTCATAGTTGAGGTATTTATGGGTACAGATCGTTTCAACTGTAGGATTTGTTTTTAAATGCAGCTTTTAGTCCTTTTGGAGCTGCTGTGATGGATGATGCATACGGAACAGAAATTCTGTCTTGCAGATACGGAGGCTGGTCTCTTCCTGCATCTTCACAGGGCAGAAGGCAGAGGCAAGAGGCGATCACATTGATTTCTCCCAGGCAGAAGGGCGATAAAGGGAGACAAGAAAACCCACTCTCTTCCTGTCTGCCTCATCCCTTCTGTGCTAGGGATTGAAGCCCAGATCTGTGCATGCTAGGCAAGTGCTATACCAGTGACCTACAGCCTTCAGCCATGTAAACGTTGCTTGCAACAACATCAGTTTGCTCTTGGAGGCTCAACCCTCATATGTAACCTATGCCGCTTGCTCCTCCTTGCTGCATTCAGAATTAAGTTTCTAACCCATGAATTCCAGAGGACACATTCAGATTGCAGATATATTCTGAAACCATACATACACACACACACACACACACACACACACGCACACGCACGCACACACACGCATGCACATCTGGTGGTGTGGACAGCTAAAAAGAAACATTTGTCAAGGTTGCAAGGCCGATTTGCTACACCTTAGTTTCTGCTGACAAAAGTGTTTCTTATCTCTTTCATTTTATCGCAGTGTTCCTGCCCTTAGGCCAGTTGTTTTGTAGAGTTTCCTACTTGGTAATGTTTCTGTGGCTCCCACGCGGTGACTGGACGCTGCTGCCTTAGCAGAAAAGCACTGGAGGCAGACAGTCAACCAGAGGGGCACCGGGTGGGGAGGCTTTAACAGAAGCAAAGAGGAGAGGTTATCCAACCAAGGAAGAGACTAGAAAGGAGCGAAGTCTCCGTGGAAGATGAAACTGGGTGAACAACATGCAGCGGAGAGTCAAACACGCAGGAGAAAATAGTGCAAACCTCCATACACTTCTGACTTCTTTTTCTTTCAGGGCCTTAAGCGTCTTAGCTCTGGGTAAGGCCGACCTAGAGCAAGGCGCCAGACCCTGGAGATTTGAGAGGCCCTAACAAGTGCTCCCTAACCTCCTGCTTAACGAAGGGGCAGCAGCACCTCGGACCTCGCTGGCCCTGAAGGCACAGCATCTTCCTTTCCGCCATCTTAGGAGGTGTCCAAATAAACAGAAAACGGTTTGCAGAGCAATCAGACCCACATTCCCCTGCAGGCAGCACTGGCACTTTATGCCGCACGTTAATGGCGCTTCGTCAACATCAGCTTGTCTGAGCTTCCTGATTAGTTCGCACTCTGAGAAACTGCTTTGCCATACTTTTTTCATTAGCGTCTCAAGTTATGTCATTTGGAGCCACATGAGGTGGCTAATGTCTTTTTTTTTTAAAATACTTTATGAGCAGAGATTCAAAGGCCAAATTCTGGTGACTCAGAGACGTGCCCATGATTAAAGATTAGTTGTAAAGAGGCTTAGGAGCGCGTCTGCACAGCGATGACAGCCTCGAGCCTCGGGCCTCGGCGCTCTGCACTGCAGAGCCCGTCACCGGCTCCTCCAGCTGCCTCACTGCCCCAGCCTGTAGCTGCTGAGGCAGGTGGTTCTGCTCTCTGCGTGACTCAGAAGAGGTAGGACAGCAGATTTGCCAGGAAGAACGATGTCAAATCCGCAGTCCTCTGACCCTGGGAGAAGTTCGCTGGCCAGGGGGCTCAGTCTTCATGGGAAGCAGAGGGATGTTTTCTTGATCTGAACGAGGGTCCCGGACAGATTTGGAAACTGAGGTGCAACTGTGGGAAGCGGGTGTTTATTAAAGACTAAGCACACTATTGGGGAGCTGTTGTCTCGGTCATGTGTGTGGTTGTGTGTATTCATGGCATGAAATGTGTTTTTTAAAATGCTAATCAAGGGGATAAAGAGGAGTCTCCATGGTTAAGAGTGTCCACTAATAGTGCAGAATACATGGGTTCAGTTCCCAGTGCTGTATATATATATATATATATATATATATATATATATATATACACATATATATATATGAGATCCTGTATATAATGTTATCTCAAAGAGCAAGGGAAAGAACGGAATAATGGTGTATCCTTTGAGAGCAAGGGGTGTATCTGTTTCTTTATAACAAGTGACTACACACTTGGCAAGTTAAAACAGCGAGTGCATTTACTATCTCATGGGCCTATGGGGCCAGGAGTTTAGACCCAGTTCATCTCTGCCCCCCCATTCAGGTTCTCACGAGATGCAGGCAAAGCGTCTGCCCACAACATCCTCACGTGGAGATCAGTGCGGGTTACCCTTTCCCAAGAGCACCCCCTACTGGCAGTTTAGTTCCTATGGCTGTGTGACTAAGGATCTTTTGGGACGGTGTGCCCTGTGAAGACTACTCTACGATCCGATCAGACTCCCAGTTCCACTGACCCTCTCAAGACACGGCCACCTACAGCAAGGATAGGTCATGCTCTGGTCACCAGGACAGTCTCACACCATGCGACATCATTTCGAGAGTGTCATTGTCTGGCCATAAAACGTAGCCCATGGAGAAAATAACATGCTGTTGTCTCTGACACTTTTTATTGTAAGAGATAAGAGACAGGATGATCACCGCTCTAGTTGGCAGCATGAACCCAGGAGACTGGAGCCTAAAGATGAGGCGGACAAAAGTCTCATGCGATAGCCAACTTTATTCAGAGCATTGGACGATTTATACTCTGAGGGTTAAGAAGAATCATCTAAGTAGGGTGTTCAATTGAGCCACGCATGGCAAAAACATGTTTCTTTCCGTAGAGACACATGAATAACAACAGCTGAAGCAACCTCACTCATAGAAACACACTCCAAGAACAGGTCTATGCTTCGAAGAAACTGCGGTCACAGACTCTTGTCTGTTTTCTTTTCTTTTTTTTTTTTTTAAAGATTTTTATTTATTATGTACATAGGTTTCTTCCTTCATGTATCCTGCAGTACAGAAGAGGACACCAGATCTTATTACAGATGGTTGTGAGCCACCATGTGGTTGCTGGGAATTGAACTCAGGACCTCTGGAAGAGCAGCCAGTGCTCTATTCCTCTGAGCCGTCTCTCCAGCCACCTTGTCTGTTTTCTTGGCATTTTCTCACAAGCGCTCAGAATTCTCACGTGACTCCATTCTTGGACTGTGTTCTCACATCTGTCCCCACCCCCTTCTGATTTTTAAGAGCATGGTATCCAGAGTGGTTTTGAGTTGAGACGTAGATAAATCTAATTGCCATCTGTTGCATGAGTGTCCTATGAGCAAGCAAGTTATAATATTAAAATGGTGGAATCACTGTGTGTACTACTCTGTAACCAAGAACAGACATTCAGACTATGTCCAAGATATTGGTTGCATCTTACACGGATTAGAAAAATCTAGAGAATAGCTTGAAAAGAGACCCATCTGGCTAGTAGTTCTCGTATCTTGTAGAACATAAGCCCATGTTTCCCTTTAATACAAATACAAATGTTATGATGTCCTATGCAAATGGGAAGATATTTAAATCTCAAGGAAAGATTAAACGCAATCCCTTCTTCAGATGGATGAATGAGTTTGTTAAGGTCCCAAGTTCCATTTATAAACACAGAGTCATTAGTGAATTAACTTTTCCCTTGGTGCACAGGGTGTGAACTTGGCCCAGGTGGGCAGCCTTGACTTGTGATGATATGGTCACTGTCTCCTTTTGCCCTTTAGCTGGAGGTGACTTCCACTGGACCCTTGCCCTTGGCAGGTGTCCTTGATGGCCTGGAGCTGGAGGAGTGCCCAGCGTCTCAGTGGATCCATCTGCAAAGACAGAAGTTCCTGATTTTCTTCTGGAGAAGTAAAATTGAGTCAGTTTAATTCATCAGCTTCCAGACAGTTGCCTGACTGGAATACAGTGTCAAGGCTCCCCCAAGGTCTCTTTCAGTCCTGTGACTTGTTTCCAATGGAGTGTAAACATCAGTGATTTGTAACTTGCAGGCTGGGACGCCATCCTCTTTGGCTGTCTGGAGGCTGTGGACTCAGTTCTAGGGTACTGTTTCCCAAGGCTTTGGGGATTTCAGTCACTGCCCTGGGGAGTCTCTCAAGGTGCAGCTCAGATCTAGCAGGTGTGGATGGGACCTGAGAGCCCTCACTCCTAACAAGCTCCTAGGGGGTGACAGGGTTGCTGCTGTTGTAGAATATTATTTCAATATCGTTACATTTGTTTATGTGTTTATGCTGTGGAACGTTTGCTCAATGATGCAAAGGTGTGTTGCATTCTTTTATGTAGCATTTGTTTAACTCTGTGAAGCTGGGTTACTTTGCCTGCCTAAAATACTTGATGGTCTAAGAGCGAGCTGAACAGCCAACAGCAGAAGAAAAGATAGGCGGGGCTGGCAGGCAGAGGAGCATTCTGGGAAGAGAGGAGAAGGAGCAAGAAAAGGAGGAGGGCGTTAAGAGCCAGTCACCCAGCTACACAGCCAGATGCGGAATAGGAAGCAAAGAAAAGACACACGGAAACAGAGAAAGGTAAAAGCCCAGAGCCAAAAAATAGACCGGTTCATTTAAGAAACGCTTACAAGAAACAAGCCAAGCTAAGGCCGGACATCCATAAGTAAAATACGCCTGCGGGTATTTATTTGGGAGTTGGGGGCGGGCAGGTGCCCCAAAACTCAAGAGAGTCAAAGAGTAAAAACAACTACATGCTGGTGCTAAGGCTTCTTGTTCTTGTTCTTCCAGAAGAAGAGGGGGCACCAAAGAAGGAAGGGGACGCGAGGCTCTCACTCACCAGAGGGAGGAACCTGGGTGGGAAAGAGGCTTGAGAGGCAGGAGGTGGGTGGGACTCATGTCACCAGAGAATCATTCGGATGCCTCACTTCTTAAGCATCATGGCCAGGTGACTAAAGATGGAGTCATCCCCCAGGGTCCCTCCACCCCTTCCTGTGTGCGCCTGCATCCTGGGTCACGGCTTTATGTTTTAAAAGACCTGAAGCTGATTATACCCTAAACCCCACTCAGCCTTTACCCCACGTTCTTTGCTGCTCAGGGGAAAACTCTCTCTCTCTCTCTCTCTCTCTCTCTCTCTCTCTCTCTCTCTCTCATTTGTTGATTCAAGATTAAAACAAAGGGCTGGGGAGATGGCTCAGCAGTTAGAAACATTGGCCAGATCATCATAACAACAGGGTTTGGAGCCCAGCATCCAGGTATCAAGGTGGGCGTTTCTTGCGGTCTCCTAACCCCAGAGCTGAGTGCAGCAGAGGCCCTGGCTGCTTCCCAGCCTAGCTGAGGAAACATGGGCTCCAGATTCCAGGTGGGAGTGAGAGAGGAGGGAGGACCTTTGGTGTCCTCTCTTGGCCTCTGTGAATGCACAGAAGTGAACACACACAGACACAATGCACAGACACATTCACACACTTTTTTAAAAAATTTAAAGACAGGACCACACTTTGTAGCCCTGGCTGGCCTGAAACTCACTACGTAAACCAGGCTGACCTTGAATTTGCAGAGATCCACCTGCCTCTACTTCTTAAGTCTTGGGATTAAGGGCATGTGCTACCATATCACCACAAATCTTTTTAAAAAGGTATTTAACAAGAGTAGCAAAAAAGATTTAAAATAGTGAATTCATGTCCGAAGACTGTGTCTTGAGTAACACGTTTCTTCTGATGGGAGGGTCAGCAGAGAACAGACCATGAAGGTCTTGAGTCTTGAGAGGTCATACGTGAAGCCAGAGTCACTCAGCCAAAGCGCCGAGTGTGAGGCTTTGGTGTAGGCTGCAGGACTGGAGCTGGCTAGAATGGCTCACTCTAAAGTGTTTGCACTCGAAGGCTGTTGATATGAGTTTCAGGAACACAGGCAGGAAACCAAATGACAGGGGTGTGCATGTGTGTGTGTGGTGTGCATGTGGTGGGTGTGTGTGTGCACGCGCATGTGTATGGGGTGTGTGTGGTGGTTCATGTGTGCATTTATGTATATGTGTGGTGTGTATGGGGGTTCGTATGTGTGCATTTGTATATGTTTGGGGTACCTGCGTTCTGGAAGGAAGGCCGTTGCAACGGAGAAGCAGAGGGAATCTGGACCACTTAGGCTATGAACTGGCAGGAAACCATTGCACATTTGCAGCAAACACTCACAGGGGGCTGGTCAAGCTCAGCTAAGGATCCTGACCAGCTGGACCCAATGTGCTAGAATTTAGCCAAGGGTATTAGTAGAAAGTCTCTTTCTCTGGAGTTTGAACAACGAAGGCTAGAATAAAGCCTGCTACCATCACCCTGGTCCTGACTTTTGTCTTCCTGAAACAGAGTTGAGACCAAGTCTGCTTGGCTCCTCTTGGCTCCAAGGATGAGTCCAAGCCTGCACACAAGCAAGAAATATCCAGGGGAGATAACTACGGGGTTTGCTTTGGAAGAGGCACCTGGATGAGCCCCAGGAACTGGCTTTCATCTCAAGTGGTGCTCAGAGAGCAGCAGGCTCCTGTGCCAGGGTTTTGTAGACACAGCTGCGAACTGGAGAGAGAATGTCAGTCCACCACTCTCACCAGTGAGAGCCACTAGCAATACCCAGGGGCAACTGCACTGGGCTTGGAGCAGAGTCCAATTATAAGAGCATCCAGGCTTCAGCAAATATTCACGAAGCATTGGCGATTCCAGAAACACACAACTCTTCACTTCTTGTCTTGGAGCAGAGGGCCAATAACCTACCAAGTAAGAATCAGCCAGTGTGCTAACTCAGCGCTTGGCTAAGAGAGTTTATGCTCTTGTGTGAAACCTAGAGAGTCCATCTGAGCCTCTCCCGAGAGGCCGTGCTCAGGGCCAGGAGCTCTGAGTTCTGTTGGGCAGCAGAGGGCAGTGGCTGGAGAAACAGAGGAGGGATTGAGGCTGAAGAAGGGCTGGGAGTACGAGTCACCATCACAGTCGCCTCTGATGCCTCCTTGGTGGCTGGAATGTTTTTTTACAAGAATCTTATTACTAATCAAGTTAGGGCTTTCTGCCTAATTAAAACCTATCAGTGAGACCAGCTGTGGTGGCATCCACTTGTAATCCCAGAGCGTGGAAAGCAGAGACCAGCAGGTCCCTGGGGATCCCTAGCCAGCCAGTGTCTGACATTCTGTTACCTTCTTATCTCCTTGAGTGTACATGTACACACGCACACACACACACACTCACACACATGCATGGATACATATATAGATGGACATATACGCACACACACGCACACACTCATGTATACAGATGTATGCACACATGAACACACATACCTACATGCATGCACAGAGAGATCACACACGTGTGAACACACACATGCATGGACACATATATAGATGGGCACACATGCACACACATGCACACACGTGCATACATGCACACGTGTGTGAACATAGACACACACATGCACACACCCCTCAAACGTCAGCAACTTCTTGCAGCCTTTTGAGTGTTAGCCCGAATCCTGGACAAGGCCTGTCACTCCCTGTACGATCTATGCTCTGGCTCTCCACCTCTTGCCCGCGCACACTCTCTGGTCCTTCGCATCCTGCGTGACTGGCTGCTCTCAGGACCCCTCAGCTGTGTTTCCCAGGCTCTCTGGTCCTTCTAGACGGGGCCACTAACCGTCGCTTTGCCTGGTTCGGAAGGTTTGGCAGACCAAAGTATTCAGCTTTAAACCTAAACGTTTCGTTTTAAGTCTTTTTTTTTTTTTTTGGTTTTTCGAGACAAGGTTACTCTGTGGTTTTGGAGCCTGTCTCTTGTAGACCAGGCTGGTCTTGAACTCACAGAGATCCGCCTGCCTCTGCCTCCCGAGTGCTGGGATTAAAGGCGTGCGCCACCACCGCCCGGCTTTGTTTTAAGTCTTTAAGAGTCTTTGGTAACCCTGGCTTCAGGTCTGGACTCTGCAGGCCTTTCTACTATGGGGGTGCTGTGGAACTCATTGACATCCCCCACTTTCAGCAGAGGCCCAAGTTCCCTCTTGAGGAGCTTTCCCTGCCCAACACCTTTCCCCACCTGGTGCCCACTCTGATGTGGCTTGTCTTCCATCTCTTGGCACCCTGTACCTGTGAAACCGGCACCCTGCTGACGTAGCTCACTGCTGGAGTTCCAGCCCCCCTGGGCGTCCCCCCCGGAAACATGGCATTCCTGGCTGCTGCTGCTTGCGGTCATACGCTTTCCCATCCTCAACGCGGGTATCTGTGAAGACACCTGGGGGTCCTTTACTCTATCAGATTCCACTAACCTACCCTTGACTGTTCTTGGTCTCAGAGACGGCTGCATGTACCTCTGCTTTCAAAACAAGAAAATGGAGTATTTCATGTGCTTTGGGCGTAGCTGCTAGCTAGTCACCAATAGTAAAATAGAGTCCCTGGATGCATGCATACTGACCTGCGTGTCTGCTCATGCGCGTCTCTCTTGCGTGCGCCATGTGATAACCTGTTTGCAGGTTCTCAGCCTTGCCTTACAGCTGCTTCATTTACTCAGTCGTTTCAACACACTTTAAGGGTGTCTTGGAGTTGGAAGTCCAGTTGCAGAAGCAAGGACTAAAGTATTTTTCCTTCTCTTGGTGTAGCCCTGGTTGTCCTGGGAAGCCCTCTGTAGACCAGGCTGGCCTTGAACTCAGAGAATACCTACCACCGCTTCCAGAGTGTTGGGATTAAAGGTGTGCGCCACCGCCCAGTGCCTGGAGAATTCTTAAGTAATGCAGACGCAGTGAGAAATAGACCTCGAGCCTTGCTTTCCTTTGTCTCTTTAAACATTGGAAAGGGTGCTGGACGCCTGTGGCATACAGTGGTCTCTCTTTTGACGCACGCTTTCTTTCTGTTATGCATATTTTCCTATTCAGATCCTTCAGTTTAAGAACATGACACCATTTGAATATCTTGTTATGGGCTGGGAAAATGACTCGGCTCATTTTATTTTATTTTATTTTTCCTGGTAGCACCAATGTTTTAGGGAGCCACATCTTTCCTCAAGCTTTGCTGCCTTTTGCAATGTGCAGTCTGATTTCCTTGATTCCCTTCCTTCTTCAGCTAAGAGCCATTTTTATCAGGTGACTTCAGAAGGGCCTCACTTTGGAACTGTACCCCTTGGGGACCCTCTGGCGGTGCTCCCTTCTCAGTGGAGTTTCTGTGAGTCCCACAACCCACTCATACCTCTCACCCATTCCTTAGGTTCTTATCTTCAGTCCCTGGCCCTCCCTTCCTGCTCAGAGGCCCAGGGGTCAGGCCTTTCTCTCCATTGGCCTTTCTTCTTCTCAGCTTCAGACCTGGAAGCTGTGTGTTGGGATTCTTTGCAGGTGCGTGACCTTGGTTCATCTCATGGCACACAGCCTTTTCATGTCTAAGAACATTTCCTAGTCCCATCTTACATGGTGTGAGGACCAAATGGAAATAGTCACGAGGTCCTGTTGGAAGGGTTCCGTTGCTGAAAATATCTGCAGTCATCCTAATGCCGTGTAAGCCCCCCTGTCACATGCTTGGCCCTTAGGGCCACCAGTGCTACGTTACTGGATCAGGTCTGCACAGGTGCCTATGAGTGGTGAAGAGCCATCCCAGGGGCGCCTAGGAGCCGATCTCGAGCTTCTGACACCGTACAGGTAAACAGTGACTTTAAGTTGCTGCTTGCTGCTCACACAGTGGTATTTCCAAAGAACATCTGCTCACTGGCTCTATAGAGAGCAGTTAGACAATGCTCTACAGCTGCCGAGGATTGATGGCAAAGGTTTTAGTCCCATAGTCTCTACCTGCTTCACCCCTGCTTCTGCTCGCTCCCATAGTCTCTACCTGCTTCATCCCTGCTTCTGCTGGCTCCCATACTCTACTTGCTTCATCCCTGCTTCTGCTTGCTCCCACACTCTCTACCTGCTTCACCCCTGCTTCTGCTCGCTTCCACAGTCTCTACCTACTTCATCCCTGCTTCTGCTGGCTCCCATACTCTACCTGCTTCACCCCTGCTTCTGCTTGCTCCCACAGTCTCAAAGTATCTACTTTGTATTTCTCCAACATTCCTTTAAATTTCCTAACTCTATGACTTTATACCTTTCTGCCTCTTAAATACCTAGGGTATTCCTTAAAACTGAATAAAAAAGGCCAGTTATCCAGGACCTCTTCTAATTATGCAAGCATTGGGTAGAAGTCTGCGTTCTGGGTTCTGTTTGCCTGTATGTTTCAACAGCCTAAGCAGTCTTTGAAGTGCAAAATGAAGGAGGTTTATCTATGAGTGCTTTTTTATCAGCATGCAATCCTGGAGTAATTCTAGATCTGATTTCATTTTTGACTTAGCATCTGTAGCTCTCTGAAAGGTTTCATTTAGCCTAGGCTGGCCCCAGCATCACTATAACACCGACAGGCTTTATGCATACAAGGTAAGCACTCCTCATGTGGCTGGGCTACAGCCCCAGACTGATAGATGCATTCTCTTTTTAAAACTCTACTTGTTGATTTTATATTGCATGGGGAACCTGTTAGGAGGTCAGGAAACAACCAGTGTTGCAAAGCCAGGACTCTTCATTTAGGCTCAGGGAATCAAATTCAGGTCCTCAGTCTGGGGGCAAGCCACTCTACCTAATAAGTCATGTAACC
Source organism: Chionomys nivalis (assembly GCF_950005125.1). NCBI lineage: Eukaryota > Metazoa > Chordata > Mammalia > Rodentia > Cricetidae > Chionomys > Chionomys nivalis. The sequence goes on from NC_080111.1 coordinate 18,496,773, forward strand.
AGCCCTTTCTCGAGTTTCTTAACCAAAATTTCAGTGTTACATGGATGCTTTAAATAGAACTCATTTTAAATTTCTACTTGCATGTTTGAAACATCCTATTTATGGAAACAATTCTCCCATATAATTGTCGATTAAAGCCAGGCATTGTGATCAAGTCCATGCTTCAGACTACAGGAAGACCCTGTTTTAGCCAAACTACACACACAATATAAAGCCTGACTTGATTTTAGAATTCAAATAAATGTGTTTGCTAATTCTTAACCTGGAAGAGGGGCTCCAGGATGAAGGAGGACGCATTCCCCACTGCTCTAGGGGGCTTTGCTGGTTGGGTGTACCCTCATAAGGGTTGCTTCCTTCAGCCATCTCTTCACAGCACTCTAGAAGTGTTCCTACCACGCAGTGATGCCGAGATTTGGAATGCAGGACATGCCAGATCTAACCAGCAAGTAGGCGCAGGGAATGCAGAAGAGTAGAGCCGACTGGGGGAGATGAATTCTGAGTTCCTTCTGCCCAGGGCCCTGCCTGCAAGCTTTGTACCCCCCGATATGTGTTCCGTGGTGTGAAGCCAGCTTAGCAAGGAAGAAATCGTAAAGATGCCTTTCAGTCCTTCTAGGTGGTTGAACATCCTTTGTTAGGGTTTGAAGAAAATCATTAAACTTTACTATGATTTTTATTATTGTGTGTATATGATATATGTATGTGAATTAAGGTGTGTGGGTGCCCCAGGATCACGGGTGCCCCAGGAGCACGGGTGCCACAGGATCACGGGTGCCCCAGGATCATGGGTGCCCCAGGAGCGTGGGTGCCGCAGGATCACGGGTGTCACAGGAGTATGGAGTGCCACAGAAGTGTGGGTGCCACAGGAGCACAGGTGCCCCAGGAGCGTGGGTGCCACAGGATCACGGGTGCCACAGGAGCACGGGGTGCCCCAGGAGCACACGTGGAGCCCGACTTTCTGGAGTTAGTTCTCTCCTTTCCCTGGAAGTTCCAGGGTTGCCAGGCTCCTAAGGTACTTGCACCCACGGAACCATCCTACCTACTCGGTTTTAGGACCTCTACCTCCCATTTTTGGGATGTCAAAAGTCCTTTTGTGACCTTCCATAGTCTCAGGTATTTCTGGGTGAAGTCACTTTCTAAGTGGTTGTTTCTCCAGGAAAAACGAAACAACACCCCATCAAACTCTATGCGGCCCTCCGTGGAACTGCCTGCTAACCTTCCGCAGCTGTGCTCAGCAGACTTGAGCATCCGCAGAGTCCCTGATAGTTAAGACTCATGGGTAAGACGTTCCAGAAGGCCCAGCAAGAGTTCTGTGTAATTCTAGGGTGTTATTCTACTGTTTATCCACAAATGCTTACAACCACAGCTATTATTACAAATAATCATAATCACTACATATTTAATTGGGCCCCTGCACAAGCTCAGTGTGATTCTGAACCTATGGTTGGACAGCGTCCTCATTTCAGATTTGGAGCGCATCCTTGCGGTTTTACCGGCAGCGGGTCTGGGACTGCCTCGTCTGATCAATCTAGAATCCTACAGTAGAGATGCCGTTTGATTGTTTTTGCTGATTACCCCCCCCCGCCGCCACCCCCAAAAAGCAAAAACCAAACCAAAAACAAGGGTGGAAAAGATGCAAATTGGGATACGAGCTTACACAACCGGGGAAAACTAAGAATATAAAGTTCCAAACAATTCTCAGATCCGCCACAAGCTTTAGTCAACTGGCTCTCAGCACACCTGTCCTATGGCGAGGATGCTGGGCTTGTTGCTGGCGGAGAGCCCTTGTGCTGAGCAAAGACTCTGGAAGCTGTTCCAGGTGAGCCGCAGGCTTCTCTGCCTGGGGTCTACACCGTCCATTGCTTCCAGTCAAGTCAGGGCTTCTCTGCCTCAGGTCTGCCGAGTGTTCCGAGAAGGCAGTTGCAAAGTGGCGAACTGGAGGCCAGCTGTGGCCTGGGGGGTGGGGGGCTGTGTTACCAGGGTCACATTTTCGTCTTCTTGTTTACTGGTTTTTAAAAATGTAAATTAACCTTGTCAACCATCAGAACAAAACTGCACGTTTTCAATCGCTTGTTCTTCTCTTGAGAAACCGGAAGACTCTTCTATAGAGAAAGTGTGTGTTTATTCTGTACTGGCAGCTGCCTTGCAGGCTTCCCTGTCTGGACTAGGAGGCCCTTAGTTGAGTCTCTCTGTAGGCTGGGGCAGCTGCTCTCTCACTCTCTGCTGACTGGTGCCTGCTGCTCTGACCCACGTTTTTATGCCTCCAGCTTTCCTTCTCTCTGGGCTATGATTTGCTATCTATTGTTTTCACTATGTGTTATTGGTGTCTGCACTACATTTTGGTAACTACATTGTTTTGCGGATCTCCTGCCTTTTGTGCAAAAACTTGTATTTTCCTATAACAAGCTCTGTGACTTAATTTGGTTTGTTTCTTTATAACCACTTTAACTTTGTGTTTGAGTTCATACTTCCTGCCCCTCTTTTCTGAAAGTGTGGCAGGTTTAGATTTTAAGTCTCCTACTGATGTAACTGGGAAAAGTCCCTGGAAAGTCCCCGAAGGAGTAGGTGAGACCTGTTCCCTTGGATCACAAACCCCAGGACTGACCCTCACGCAGAACTTTCTTTCCTCACGCAAGGCAAATGCCATGACCAAAATCAGCCGCTGGTTTGGGCCGTAAACACTGCTGCTGTGTGTGGTGACTTCTGCATGAACTAGAGAATTAAAAGGAAACAATATGATGATATTTACTGATTGACCGACACTGTCATTTTTTCCAGCAAAGGATTTAGGGGAGAGTGTAGCAAGCAGCAGAAACAATTGCCAGCTCTTAAGAGATAGAAAGGGAAAGCCTGTTCTAACTGGATTCCTTAGTCTACTTTAGTCCAAAGAGTCTTTTCCACCTGCTGCCACTGCATCCATATGAGGTCTCAAAAGAAGTTTGATTTGGGGAGTTAACACTTTTTATACTTCAGAAATCTAGAGGGAAAAAAATGCAGCTTTAAAAAGAGAAAAGAAGCTGGGCGGTGGTGGCGCACGCCTTTAATCCCAGCACTTGGGAGGCAGAGGCAGGCGGATCTCTGTGAGTTCGAGACCAGCCTGGTCTACAAGAGCTAGTTCCAGGACAGGCTCCAAAACCACAGAGAAACCCTGTCTCGGAAAAAAAATAAAATAAAAAAAAAATAAAAAGAGAAAAAAAAAGGAGGGGAGGATGGTGGTACATATTTTTAATCTCAGCACTTAGGAGGTAGATGCCGGCGGGTCTCTGAGTTTGAGGCCAGAACAACAGAGAACCCCTATTTTGAAAAGCCAAAACAAACAAACAAATAAATAAAACCTCTGGTGCTTACTGAATTAAAATTAACACACAGTTTATATAGTTGGAAAAAGAAAAGTTTTTTTGGATATATATTTTATTTGACAGTGTTTTAGAATATCATACAGTAAACAAGATTTCTGTAAAAGTTAATTTATCCATAGTGGTGCGTTTCATAAAAATAGTTGCTCACTTACAGTCTTTCTGTGACTATTAATACATGGAATTATATTTATAGAGATACAGCTGTACAGGGTAAATTCACAGCTAACACTACACAGAAGGATTATTGGGAATGAGATTTAGATGATGTGCTGTCTTCACAGGTTAAGGATTACAGCCGCATAAAGCGATTGCTGCACAAGTCGTAGCTGTGAACTGTGCGAATCAGAGTCTATGCAAGCGTAACCTCCGTTGTTTTTCCTTTTGTGACGTGGAAAATAAAGGTCAGAAGATACAGTACCAGGACGTGCAGCTACACTACAGAAGCATTGTCCGAAACCAGATTCAATAAATTAATGGCAGACTATACTGGGTTTCTAGGCCAGGGGAGAAAGAGGAATTGAGATTAAACCCAAAGTAGAAACCATTACATGTGTTTGTGCTTTTGTTGGTGATGAATGGGTTTCATTTTGGACATTACTTTTACAGGCTGCAAGACCCTTCACACAAGGCTTTTGACCTTCCTTGCTTGTCAAACACCATCCCTCTGTCTGCGGGGAATTAGACTCGGTGGTGCTCAGATGGCAAAGAGAGGGGAAACTCACTCACCTGGGACAGCTTTTCTGGGTGACCAGGTGGGATGGATCTGAGTTCCCCTTTTACCTGCTTGACTACCAGTACGGAGGGACGAGGAGTCTTAATGGCTTTGGAACTTGTGAAAGGGGCAGACTATGGGAAGGGTTGAAGCCTCACTCAAACAAAGCACATTCTGCCTCTTAATACGCACAGCTACAATAAGGGCCAATGGGTAACTAACGTTTGAGGGTCTTACTGTGGGGGCACCAGGGAACATGAAGAATCGTCCAGGGCTGTTAGTGCAGTAGAAAATGTTATACAAGGCGAAAGCAAACCAAATGCAAGCAAAAGGGAGAGGAAACAAGGAAAGATGAACAGAAAGGAATGCCAAAGGACTCATGTTCTTTAATGAAAATAAATTAGTTATCATAACGCTTTTAATATTAGAGGTTCATTCTAATTTGAGAAATATAGGACAAATGCTTTGCCAAAAGTGCCAAGGAAGTAATGATAGAGTCTTAAAATAAGACAATAAAGTAGGTAAAATAGAACATCGCTAACAAAGCAGCCACCTATCTCTCTGCGTCCGGCATGACAGGAAAGCCTTTTCAGGAAGGAAATGCAGCGTTGCCAATCTCGATGAAACAGATCTGCTTAGAAAACTCATATTTTAGAGGAAAACCAATTAAGATCTACGAACTAACCTGCAAAATTCTGACTGACGGCAAACTGTTCCCTAGGATACAATTTTTAAAACCTTTTTTTTCCCCTACCACTGAAAATGTACAGAAATGCGACTTGATCACAGAAATGGCAGTAAAAACGGCATCCCACCAGGGAATTCACTAGGTATCTAACATCCCGCAGTAGGCAGGGAACGGTGCTAATACCATTGGTGGATGCCGGGGGTGAGCCATGGAAACGTCATGGGCGAAGAGTTCTGAATGTTTCAAAGAAACCCTTTAACCCCTGTCTAGATATGTCAAGAACGACTTATTTACAACACTTTAGATCAATTAAAAGATATAATCTTGTCTCAGTTTCCACTTGCTCCGTGCAGTTTGATTATTTTTTTTAAGGCGATATTCCAGTTTGTGATTGCTCTGAACTTGTCCAGTTTCTTGATATAAAGTTTGGATGACATCCGAAACCTTCATGCAGTGGGGGGGGGGGGGACTTCTTTTTCTCTTTTGAAACTAAAGCTACACTGCACTGTCGCTCTGTGATGTTTGCGTGATTTTGGTTCTTCCGTAGCTGCCAAAGCTCCCACCATGGAACCGGGGGGCTTTAGGATCAGTTTAGGTCTGCGCGCACCCCTCGCCGTGCCGCCCACGCCCGTCGCACGGCCCACCAATGCTCCCGGGCCTCGGCGTCTCGCGTGGATCTCTGCGTGTGACAGTGAAAATAAATTAAAACGCCGTGAGACGGAACCCGGGAAGAGCGGCCCGCGTGGAGGCGCCTGGGGGCCCCCTCATCTGCCCGCGGCCGAGGCGCCGGGCTGCAGGGCGCCCGGCAGCTTGTCAGAGCCCGGCACCTTCCAGGGCCCCGGCGCCACCGACGCCGCCTTGCGCGCCGGGCCGCCCGTCGGGGGCCGTGGTGCGGGGCGGGAGCCCGGGCGCACGCCCCCCTTGGCCTCGGCCCCGGGGCCCTCGCGCCGGCCCCGCAGCGCCTCCTTCCCGTCGGCCGCCTCCGAGGCGGGCCTGCCGGCCTCGGGCCTCCCCTGGCCGCCGGGCGCCTCCTCCAGCCTCGGGCGCGCGCTGCTGCGCTGCGGGCTCGCCGAGCGCTCCCTCTGCTCCCCCAGGCGCTGCTTCTTCTGGCCGCCGGCCGCAAGCTCCTTTGGTTTCCTAACGTCGCGTTCCCTTTGGCTATCCCAAGTCGGGTCTGGGCCTCTCTGGGGGGAAGGGTCGGAGGGTGGGGCTGGATGTGATGGAGAGAATGGAGAGAGGATGTCTTCGAGGGAGACGCCTACTTCCGGCAGGCCTGGGGCGGCGGCAGCGGCAGCGCTCCAGGCGCGGGGTTCGTCTGCGGACACGAAGCACAGCGTTAGGGCGCGCCACAGCCCCTGCTCCAACTCCCCACCTCCCCTGTCCGAGACCCGGGATGGCAGCCTGGAGGCTGTTCTCAGGGCCCCCCAGCTAGCACCCATCACTGCCAAGGGGGCAGCCAGCCACGCCCAGGGATTCCGCTCCCCACCCGACCTGGGCCTGCTTCGGTGCACAGGGTTCAAGGCGCGGCTCGGGCCTAATCCCTTCGCCTCGGTCTGGGCTAATTCGGTGTCAAGTCTAGCAGGGGCACAGACTTGACAATAACCAATGGCTCTCAGCTTCATGGTGGTTATGAAACTACACATCGCCCAGTGGCCCTGGCCAGCAGCGGGGAAGCGGCTTCTTTTGTTTTTAGCAGCACCCAGGGATTCTAAGGGAGATGGTTAAAAGCCAGGATTTAAGAGTCTGGCGAGGGATTTTTCTCCACCATTAGGTGTCGCCCAAATCATAGTTCTCAGCTATTGCCTGATAATTTTGGGATTTTGGATTGATTCATCTGAAAACTATCATTACTCTTTTGCTTGAAAAAGAAAATCATTGTCTTCGATTTTTCCTTTTTTTCTTTTTCATTTTTCTTCCTTCCTTCCTTCCCTCCTCCCTCCTTCCTTCCTTCCTTCCTTGTAGTTTTAAGATGGATAACTCCTAGATTAAGATAAACGGGACTATTTCTAGAAAGCCTAGTTTCAACATCTATTGAGGATTTACTGTGTTTACTTCCAAAAAGGATTTAAAACAATTTAACAACACTGGCCAGAAGCCAAGTAGGGAACAGATGCGTGAGAAATCAAAGATGAGTTAGTTATGACCACGAACAATAACATTACCCTGAACTTCTTTACCCTAAGGCAAAAATAATGCAGGGAATCCAATACAGGAACCTTGATATTTGTGAGTGATATGTCTCATGACCTTTGAAAAGCCTTAAGTTTTGTAATACCGCTCTGGGATGTAATTTTCTCCAAGGAATTGATGTATGAGTGGAGGAACATAGAAGCCACATTCATACTGAATTCTGAGTAGCTGGTGACCTCTGTAGCAGGGGTCAGAGGTGACCTGGTGTGTATCCAGTCCACATATACCAGGACTCTGCTTTGTTTGAAAATTGAGAATTTTTACAGAACATTTCTAATAGTGACTTAGATGAGGAGGAAAAATGATATTTTCCCCAACCCTTCTGGCCATCTTTAGAATACGAAATTAGCTGTCAAATGTTTCTCCTTTGATGTGAAATCTGAATAGGTTATTTTGGGCACAGTGTTATCTTCCTTCTATCCAGATTTTCACACCGCAAATCATGGATGTGTTCAGTGAAAACAGGAGCATGTCTAGCTGTGGGCTAGTGTTAAAAATCAAAGTAATAAATGACAGAGAGTGGTCGTTTGTCAATATGGGAAAATATTGCCTTAAGCAGCTAAACACACCACTTAAAGACCTTCGTACTTTGTGAACAGCCCTTCCTGACCAGGGCCGTGGCAGAGACAATTTGTATGTTAGCAGCTCTTTCCCCACCATTAAATCACATGTGGTAGCACCAATTAGCTGGCCTTGAATTTCTCTTGAGACACAGGGAGAGGGCCAACATTACTTATACCATTTCCTGAAGAAGGAATTGAAGCAGAAAGAAAGGTTAAGTAGCTTGGCCAAATTTATAGAATTATAGAATGGCTACCATTTTGGGTTTCTTTACTCTTTTTAACTGACTGAGAAAAGTGCCGGACTGAACAGGAGGGTTCTCTTCAGACCATGAAAAGTATTAATCTCCACATGGAAGCAGCTGTTGTTAGTCTGGAATCGTTTCTGAAGCCTTAGTGTTTCTCCTTCTCCTCTTTCCTGTCTCCAGTAACTCTCCCTATGAAAAGCTAAAGATGGGCTTATCTACAAATACAAATCTTACTATAAAAAGATTTCAAGAAATTTTTAATAAGTGATTAAAACCTGAAGGAGAACGCTTAGTTTTTGTGTCCTAAGCTACTACTTATTAAGAATGTTAATTAGAAATTAAAATTAACTGTGTATAAAGTAAGATATTTCAGAAGCTTTAATCTTTATGTGTGTATATCTTTTTATTTTTGAGTGAAGGAGCTCTATAGTTCAGTTCTGGACACGCAGTACCCACAGAGGCATGAGCTTGTGGGGCTCCATAAGGCACCTCAGTAACAGGGTGAGAGGGTTAGGGACCGGAAGACACCTTCTCCAATCTTCCAAAGTCTAAAGCTCACGACATCGTGATGTACAGTGAAAGAATTACTCAGATTCAGTAATTTGATTCCTAATTTCTGATTCCCTGGACTGATTCTTTTAGGTCATGTTTTTTTTTTTTTCCCAACTTTATTCTTTTTTTTTTTTCTTTCTTGTACCTAGGAACGGGCTAAGGTGTGTGATCACGGACCTGGGCACAGGCTAAGGTGTGTGGTCCTGGGCCCAGCACAGGCAAAAGTGCGTGATCACGGACCTGAAAACTGTTTGAAATGTGTGATCAAGGACCCCAAGAACAAGCTAGGGTGCATGATCATTGGCCTGGCACAGGTTAGGGTGCGCGGTGATGGGCCCAGCACTGGTTAGGGTGTGTGATCCTGCACATTTATCAAGTGGTTGAGGAAGATGTCTCCTCAGCATCTTCTCTGAGGTGTTCTAACAGGAGCTGTGATGCGGTGCTTCCTGCAAAGTTGATACCTGGCCTGCTGGGATTTCTGCAGCTGCTCTGTCCAAACAATGTCCCAGGTGCAGTGGCTAGAATCAAATTCGCTTTATTTGTGTTTCCTCTCGTACCCTGCCCAACTCAGTGATACTTTTGTGTCAAATCCAGAGGACACCTCTGTGGTAAGCAAACTGAACTCATAACTTCATGACATCCTAGTCTCTGCTCCTCACCTGAATCCTCTTTTCCACGATCTTATTAGGGCTTTAGTCTTAGGTAGTTTTCCCTCACCACAGTCTCTCTGGGGCATTCTCTTCTATTTGTAAAGCTTGTATACAATGCTCCCAATGTTACTGTGGGGCTGTATTCTACCCAATGACTCTGTGCTGTGTAATCCATCTGCCTTCTTGATTGCTCTCCTTGAAAAGTGTATTGCCATCTGCAATATCTAAAAAACTGGAAACCTTCCCTCCACCGTCTTTCTGTGGTAGACGGTGGATGTCACACTGGATCACTTCCTTTTTATGATCTCACAAATCCAATGCATCTGTTTTATTAGTCCCATCTTTGTATACAAATAGGCTCTGGCGACTTCACCTTCTCTCTTACTAATGTAATTCAAGATAAGGGGCAGTGCCTGGAAAGATGCAGCTAATATAAGATGATCAAGACAGTCACACTGAAAAGGAGGCCACTGGTGGCCATATTCCCTTGGGGGAGACTATAGAAGTTCTACATTCTAGGGCCAGGCTGTGGTGGTGCACACTTTTTAATCCCAGCACTAGGGAGGCAGAGGCAGGTGGATCTCTGTAAGTTTGAGGCCAGCCTGGTCTACAAGAGCTACTTCCAAAATTTCAGCCCTGTTCAGAGACATGTTATAAATGGTGAGCCACCACCAATCACCACCTGTCTGTGCAAAGCACTGGCTTGCCTTGAGGAAGCCGTTTTGGTTCCAGGCCTTGAGCAGGGGACACTTTTAGACACAGGAGCTGCAGAAACTCACATCACCTGAGTGTTGTGGGAACTTCTGCAGCTAATGACCTTTAAGCTACCTGTCCACTTTGGGAGTGGTCTCATGTACTCTAAGTGTAGAAGAAAAGCGTGTGCAGCCCCTTTTTTTTCTGCTGGATTTGGTTCCTGGTTTCCAGACCAACAGAGGTAGCAGATCACTACCCTTACTGTGAGTTTATTCCCAAATAAATAAACCTTTGCTACACTGCATTCCAGGCTATCCTGAAAGTCTTTGATACAACTATAATTTGGTGCCTGACATTGGGCACTGTTTATGTAAATGCTTTTTCGTTTTCCAGCTGCTGAGACCCGAATAATCACACAGAAACTATATTAATCACAACACTGTTTGGCCTATTAGCTCAGGCTTCTTATTAACTAACTCTTACATCTTAAATTAACCCATTTCTATTATTTTATATTTTTACCACGAGGGCTTGTGGTTTACTGGCCTATTTCTCCTTTGGCAGCAACATGCATCTGCCTGACTCCACCTTTTTTCCTTCTCTATCTCTGCTTAGATTTCATGCCTTGCTATATTCTGCCCTGCCATAGGCCAAAGCAGCTTCCTTATTAACCTATGGTAATAAGGCATATTCACAGCATACAGAGTAAGCTCCTACACCCTATGTGCTATTGCCATAAGCCACCCTTCTCTTTGTTTCTATGCTTGAGCAAGTCCAGCAACTCTCCATGGAACATCGGTGACAATGACCTTGATAAACAAGTTGGATCATGCCAATTCTTGCTTAAATTTCACTCACCCACCCAAACAAAATGCCCTCTGCTTAGTTCCTCAAATGCAGTTAGCTCATTTGGGGGTGCTCTTGTCAGCTGCCCAGCCTGCTGTAGAAGACTCTCCTCCGAGCTGCTTGCACTGGAGGGTTCTCCTCTACCCTTCAGGGTGCTCTTGAGTGTTATCTCGGAGAGCTCCAATGTATAGTCAGCATGCCTCTTCAACAGCATCCGGTTTTATGTTCTCATAGTACTTATCTACATTTGCTACTTACTTGATTGATGGCAGTCTCAAATGCTAGTTAAACATTTCGTGAAGACAGTGACCGCACTGACCTTGTTAGTCACAGCGGACATAAAAACAAGCACAGGGCTTGACCCAAATAATGAGTGCTTGATGAATATTTGGTAAGTGAATGAAAGAGAAATAGACGGCCTGAAACCAAATCCTACTTGAAGAAACACTTTAGGGCAAAAGGGCCACGTTTAAAGTATACACTGTACAAGGTGAGTTTGTGTCTGTGACATGTATCTGTTTTGTGTTTGTGTCTGTGACTTGTATCTGTTTTGAGAGTGAAGATGGTAGAGAATTGGCAATGTTAGAGAAAAAATAGGTCTGGGGGAGAGAGAGTGGTGAGCGACGAGGGAGCAAGCCACAGAGAGCTGAGGACAGTTCTCCCTCTCATGGCGACTGCCTAAGGAGCAGGCAGGCAGAAGCTCTGGTTCCCAGGGCAGAGTGCGTTCCCTTGAGATTTTAGAAATGTTCTTTTCTGTTAATCTTCCCAACTGCTTGACAGGCTCTGTCCCTGCAGCCTGACCACTGTGCTATGGAGTGTCCTGAAGAGTCACAGATAAAACAGACCCCAAATGCCTTACACTACGTGGCGAGAGAAACAGATCCTCTTCTTAAGCTAGGATCACATTCCTCTCCTTGCTTTCGTCTCGATAGAGTTCCCATCTCTCATAGAACACAAACCAATCAACATCTAAGTATATATTTTATATACGGCACAGATTATGCACACATGGTTATTTTTGAGTTAGAAGATATATGATCTCTTGAATTACCTTGCAGGAGCTCAGCAATATTAAGAAATTAAGTTTCACTTTATATGCTGACATTAAGAAAAAATCTCCATGGGCTAACGAGGTGACCAGACAGGGAAAGGCATTTGGGGCTGTGTAGACCCGGAGGCCTGAGTTCGATGCTTAGAAGCCATGTAGAGAACCAACTTCACAAAGCTGTCTTGTGGTCTCTTCATAGGAAGGCGTGCATGCACACATACAAAAACCCCCTTGTAAGCCTCTTGTACATGGGAACTGTATTTCGACATCTTGTTTAATGAAACACCACCCAAACTGTAGTAGCCCAGGATCTGATCTGCTCAGAATACACTGCCTGTTGGAGTAAACCAGCATCTCCTTGCCTAGACGGTTCTCATCTGCAGTGAAATAGCTCTGCAGTTGAGGAGCACACAAGATGCATGAAGGAAGAGAGCTGGAGCTGTGTCTTGGTGGTGGAGAATTTGACTACAAGTCAAGGAAGAGCTGACAGGAACCTTTGCTGAGACCTGAGGTGGGGGGACTCTCAAAAGGGACTCGGAGATTGTGGTAGGAGAAAGAGAGCCTGTCATCTACTCTACTCAACCATAGATAGAGCCTCGGAGCTTCCAGCTTGGCCTCAGAGTTGGCCAGCCTCTGAATGGCTGCATTCCTAGGTTGCTATTTGGTACCCAGCTCAGACGCAGAGCTTGCCTTTTAGCTCAGGATATTAAGTAGAGAATAGCAGCATGGCTGCTGTTGGTACTACTCCTAACATCTACAGGAGCTCTGGCGGAGGCACCCTACCTGAGCGCCGAGCACCGTGAGCTAAACTCAGAGCACATGTACAGACACATTTTACAGCTCTGGCGGAGGCACCCTACCTGAGCACCAGGCACCTTACCTGAGCGCCGGGCACCCTAACTGAGCGCAGGGCACCGTGAGATGAACTCACAGCACAGGTACAATCGGACACGTTCTACAGGGAAGGAGACTGAGAAATGAAGGCTAAGAGGCTTGCTGAAGGCTGCACAGCCGTGGGTAATGGAGAAGGATGCCGAATGGCTTTCTGGCCATTAACCACGGCTGCTCGATGCCTTTGCTCTCTGGTTCTTACTGAGAAATGGGGACCCGTCTGTGCTTCTGGAGCGATGAACGGACTCCATCTGAAGTGGCCGTCAGAAGCAGATCTATTGCTTTTCCTAATGGGGACTCTGAAATGTCATCTATCTGAACATTGGACTCAGACATCATTAGGGTTGGAGCTTTGAGCTGTGGAAACGCTGGGAATATGGGGGAGGGGCTCAACAGACAATAACAGATCTTTTAGAGGCAGGGGTAATGCTATATGTTTAAAAATATTCTTAGCCGGGCGGTGGTGGCACACGCCTTTAATCCCAGCACTTGGGAGGCAGAGGCAGGCGGATCTCTGTGAGTTCGAGACCAGCCTGGTCTACAAGAGCTAGTTCCAGGACAGGTCCAAAACCACAGAGAAACCCTGTCTCTAAAAATAAATTATTAAATAAATAAATAAATAAATAAATAAATAAATAAATAAATATATTCTTACTGCTACTTCTTGGGCTAGGATTGAGTTGAAAATACTCACATTTGATATTAGAAACACTGAATTTGACCCACACATTCTTTTACTGGCTGAAATTGTCCTGCAGAGTGATGCGTGGATTTGGTATTACGTCTTGCTATACTCTACAGGCGGTTAGCGTTAGAGAACAGATGTGGCTATACTGGAATCCATTTGCTTCTAATTTAGAATATTGGAGAAAAATAGAAATATAATTAAGATCAGCAATGCAAAGTCATTTGGTCAAGAAAAGCTTTGCAAACATGGTGCTTAAACCATGCAGGTTGATTTGGGTCCGTTAAACCATCACTTTTTGTAACAAAATATAAATAGGAAATCTGTATGTTAACATTTTCTGAACAAATAAATTATTCTGTTGTTTTTCAACTCTTTCTAAGGCACTGTTTCCAATTGGGAGCTGTTGTTACTGCCTTCACTACTGGGGGTGTGAACTGGGTGTTGTTACATTTTTACTTCCGAAGTGGCTACACTTGCTTCACCCAGGCACCACGTGAGCTCCTCCGGAACAGAAAGGCAATCCTCAGGGTGGGTCCGGACACTTAAGGATGGAACTACTGCCCAGTGGACGCTTTCTAGTTGTTGGTACTTGGCTGTGGGCATCATGGACGTTACCTTGCAATCCTCTCGTTAACTCTGAGAACCATGGTGCTGCTCTCCCCACCCACTGGTTAGAGAACCAGAGCCTAAATCAAGGAAGAAATTTGTCAGGACCACTAAGCTAGTAAGTGAGAATGGAGCAAAGGACTCTATAACCCAGAGCCCACAGCCAAACCCTTCTGCTCTAATCTTCCTAAACAGCAAAAACAGTTCAGGAAGAGATACTGTCTTCCAATGCTGCTTAAACTGCAAAAGCAAGCAAACCAGTCCACCACTACCACCAATAACAACAACAAAGAAATGGAACCCTAGTCACCTGGTGGAGCGGCTTGTGCCACTTAGGGCTTGGGAAGCTGAGGCAGAAGGACTGCAGTAAGTTTGAATCCAGTTCTGCACCAGCATAGAGTATAAAGAAAGACTCTGTCTTTAAAAAAAGTCTCTGAGGTAGTAGAAAAGCCAGGGGGACCATTCGTTAATAGACCGTCTCCTAAGCACTCGCTGGGAGCTGGGCCCAGGAGAAGGCAGGTGAAGCATGGGTCAGACTCGCTGGAGTTGGGAGTTAGTTGGGAAAGCGGCCATATGGCAGGGAAGGTAGAGAGGAGTTAAGTCAGCAACTGTGGAGAGTGTGAACTTGGAAGCCTTGCTTCTGGCTCCAGTTCTGCCTCTTGGTGTGAACTTGGCAAGTCACCTAACTATTCTCAGCCTCCGTTTCTCTGGGAAACATGAACTGAAACCTATTTTACTTCCCTCCCAGATTGTGAGGATCAAATGGAGTGAGGCCTATGGACCGTGAGGCTCACGGGCACACGGACAGTGAGGCTCACGCACACACGGATTGTGATGCTCATATGTACATGGACTTGCTATCAGATTGATAGTTCAAACCTAGTTTTTTAAAGTGAGGAAAAGGTAAGAATTGACCCCTTACCAAGATGATATATGGGTAGCAGATGAGCACATGAAATGGTGGCCAGTGCCATTCAGTTGGGACTTTAAGGAGAGGTACTTGTGTCCCAACATTATGGCTAGAACTAAGCAACGGTACCGGTAACTGAGACCATGGCTGTTCAACCTTCCTGCGCTGTGTATGAAAATGAATAACTACTTAAAAAGCAGTTTGTCGGTTTCCTACAAAGTTAAACACTTGTTTGTCATCCAACGGACTTGTCTCAGTATGCTAAGAACTTGTATTCGCATAAATGCCTTTGTGTGGGTTTTTATGGAGACTTATATTTTTATGGTGAGTTTTTACCACCAGTGAAACAGCCCAGATGTCCATCAAGTGGGAATGGATGAACACGGTGGGCTGTTACTCAGCTATGAAATGAAGCACCGTTAGCCATATACCCCAAACACAAGCGGATCTCAGATGCATTATATCAAATGAAAAAAGAGCGCCTGATTCAGAAGGTGACAGAGTATATAACTGACATTTATTTGACATTCTCAAATGGGCAAACTCGGTGACAGTTCCCTGGAGTTTAGCTATGGGACCAGGGTGACATTAGGGTCTGTGGGACTGGTCTGTATCTGGATCAGTGATAATGGTTATTTTGTTGCTTTAACATTAGTACTAACTGGGGGCTGGAGAGATGGCTCAGAGGTTAAGAGCATTGACTGCTCTTCCAGAGGTCCTGAGTTCAAATCCCAGCAACCACATGGTGGCTCACAACCATCTGTAATGAGATCTTATGTCCTCTTCTGGCCTGCCGGCATACATGGAGGCTGAACACTATGTGTATAATAAATAATCTTTAAAAAAAAACAACTCCCCCCAAAACATTAGTACTAACTGTTATGTCTTTGACTGTTTCATACAGGTCTATAGCGCAGAACAGTTACATTTCCTCCCTACCCTTCCTCCCCTTCTCACTTCCATCAACCCCTCCTCCCATCCCTTCCCACCCTCACTTATGATGTTTGGTTTTCTCTGATGATCTGTTCAATCTAATCAGGAGGATCGGTGTGACCCTTAGAGTCCAGTGGGGTCACCGGTGGATACAATGTGAAGTCAATGACTGCCTCTTTCCATGAATCTGTCAGTAGAAAATACCTCCGCAGTTGGGCAGGGCTCCCTAGTCCTCCCTGACCCAAGCCTGACACTGTAGATGGTTCCATTCTTTGCAGACTTGGTACAGTCATGCAGACCCGATACAATCATCCATGGTAGCTCAGTGTTCATGATTGCAATGGCTGTTTATTTGGTTACTGTTGTTTCTGAGGTAAGTCTCAGATAACTCAGTGTGTCCTTGAACTTGCCCATCACTCAAGAAGACACTGACTTCCTGATCCTTCTGCCTCTGTCTCCTAAGTGCTGGGATTACAGTTGTGATATATATTTTTATGTAGTTTTGAAAAAATGCCTTACAGACAGGCATGAAAAGAGTCAATTCTATTATATGTGGATTGCACCTCAATTTTTAAAAATGGGAAAACAACCGCGATGAAAACCTGTATGAAGTCAGGCAAAGGACTCAGGTCACACCTTAGCTAATGTTTCTCCCACTATTTGGCTTAGTAACTTCCTTCCGAGTTGTTCGCCACAGACCAAGGTAAGTTTCAGCCCACTGAAACTGATGATAAATTTTGAGTTTTCAGAGTTAGAAGACTCTGAATTAAAGAGGTTTTACTTCAGTCTCTGAAAGGTGCTTTTAATCTCAAAGCCTTTCAAGTATCATGTTCCCTACCACAGAAATATAGCCCCTTCTGAAGTGACAGAGAGCTGAAAATTATTAGCTACAGATGCCTTGTTTTGGGGTACAAGGACTGATGGTAACCAATCATTGCAGCATCTTGCCAAAGATGGGAGTGGAAGTGAGTCACTCACAAAACATACACCCACCTCTGACTAAATTTACACCCACCTTCAGGGTTCCTCAAATACTCCGCCTTATGAGGCTTTTGGCTCATCAGTGAATGGCTCATGGATAGAATTCAGGAGCAAGACTAAGTAACTTCTAGGGGCAACGGGTGATTCTCTGTCAGTATGACTACAGAAGACAAAGAGTGTGCCCCCCTTTTAAATATTGTTGGCATGTTTAAAGCGGAAGACAGGCAGTGGAAGCCAACCCTTTCGTCTAGAGCCGGATTGTGAAACCGCAGTACCATATCTTAGCACGGTTGTCCTAAAACAATGTGTGTTTCTATAGCCAACCTTGTTACTTATCTGCTTCCCCCTTTTCTTTTCTTTTTATGTGGATGCATGTTTTACCTGCATGTGTGTTTGTGTAATGTGTACATGTAGTGGCTAAGGAAGACTGAAGGGGGCAACTGGTTCCTCGGAACTGGATTGACAGGCAGTTGCATACCTCCATGGAAATGCCAGGAATGGAACCCGGGCTTTCTGGATGAGCAGCAAGTGATTTTCAGTGTAGCACCATCTCTCTCCAGCCCCACCAGCATTCCTTTCGAAAAGCCTTTCTTTTCTTCCCCACCCCCTTGACCCAATTCCCAGCTTCTCTATTCACTTCACTTTTTAAATTCGACAAATTCAGCCTCTACCTTCTGTGTTACGTAGCTCTGTACGCTGAAAATGGACTCCTGAAATGGTAGCATTTCTATCTTCACAGGCCCTTCCACCATAGTGCAAAAGGTAGAAAATTAATATGCAAGTAGGGACTGATAGGAAGTCTGATATGAATCGGCACAAAGAAGAAAAATAAAGTTTAGGCAGTGGAGTGTGGGTGCCCATCTAGATGGGGGCAGAGGTGGGGAAGGTGGCAACAAGCAGGTACTTGAATACAGACATGAAAGTAGAAAGTTTGACCATAGAGCATAAAGTGGTCTAAAGAAGGGGAAGTGGGAGACAAGACTGATCAATCAATCAATCAATCAATCAATCAATCAATCGCTCAATCGATTGATCAATCAATCATCAGTCTATCTATCATCTATCTGTCTAATCTATCTATGTATCTTACAGAAAAGTAAAAGAGAGACTATTTGGGGAGAGGAAGGGCACAGGGTTGGAGTTCAAGGGAGGACAGTGGATGGAAGCAAATGTGATCAAGATACAACACTATCCATGCTTGTATAAGATATCCCAGTGAAAGCCACTGTTACACACCTGCCAAAAACAAAAAGAGGAGGCCAATGTGGCTGCTGCATGCGGAATAGATTGCCCACGAAATTGAATCTCATCAGGAAGTGGCTGTGGAGTGAGTTCCAGAACAGCCAGGGCTACACAGAGAAACCCTGTCTCAAGAAACCAAAGCAAACAAATATACAAACAGACAGACCAAAAATACCACCAACGTCAATGAAAAATGAGAAAGTTGAGGCTTCACTCGTTAATTTTTATTTCTAAGCCCCAAAGAGAGCATGTTGTTTACTTAGGGGGCTTCTAAACTCAGCGTAACTCCTGCTCTGTGGTCATCAGAGCCAAGAAGATCACTCAGATGGTGCATTCAGAGCATCGCTCAGGGTGGTGGAATCCAGGCCCCCACTTTCTCAGCTAGCACTGGTGACAGGTCTCCCTTCCGCTTATGTATACAGTGCGCCACACCCACGTCTCCGCCCACACACAAAGTAACTGACCAAAGAGTTAAACCAACAACCCTCGTCCCCAACTGCCCACGTCAGGTCCTAAATTGCAGATGTTATTAGTAATGGGAAAAGTAAGTAGTTGTGTCTCTCACGCATGACTCAGTTAAAAAACCATTTATCCAGCCCCTAAAGTGCCCGGTGGAGGCTCAGGGCGGGACAGAAGATGAAAACGCCCGACTCCTGCCTTCTACGCTTTCACGGAGCCGTGACAAATGGCTTCCTGAGTTTGTGAAAGCCAGGAGTCCCCTCTCTTTAATCACACTGCTGTGTTCTAGGTCAGCTGAAGGACCAGCCACAATAAAAGAATTCTGTTCTTTGTCAACTGGAAAATTAAACCTCCTTCTCTAGCTGTCCTTAGCCACTGACCCTCCGCAGCTCGGAAGATCTTTCCCTTCCTCCCGGCGGTCGTTGTTATTCTGAGGGCCCCCAGAGCAGAAAGGAAAAGCGTTTTCAAGGCGTGTCTTCTGTCGAAGGTACTCCTGCACATTGGTGCTGAACAGGCAATAAATCATAATAAATGGAAGTGGTAGCCCATGGCACGATCTGATTGAGTCGTTTAAGCGAGCACTTTGAGTTGGTAACAGGTGCGGTGATTACGCCAGAGGCGTTCAGAGGTGCAGGAAACAAAGAAGCCAGAGAAACGGCTTGACCAAAGTGGCTGCTTCCCAAGGGCAACGCTGCTGTTCATGGCTGCTCAGCCTCAAGGCCTGCAGGACCCAGTGCATGAGTAACCAAGGCACTGCGAATTCTCTCACCTCCTCTGTAGAGGGCTCTACAAGCTCATGGCTTGGCTGCCACTTCTGACTTGCCTTCTGAGTCTGTGGTTCTGAGGGCTGAGGTTCTAAGGGACCTGCGGATACTATGCCTGGCACGGAGAGACTAATCCTCACATTAGTGCCTGGGTGGAGTCGTTCAGAGGGCAGCTTCCAACCCTGCTGCTGCTCTGATCTAGATTTGACCAGGGAAGTCATTATCAGTAATAATAATGGATGCAGATAGACTGCCTTGGCTATAGAATTCTGGAGGCATATTGTGACACCCCACTGCAGCTGGCAGATGGGGACTGTTTTTGTATATATTTTCCAAAAGACCTCAATGGGAGGACGTGTTACTTACTGCTGGGTCACTTTTGTAAGTAAGCAGGAATGAACTAGAAAGTGGCTGAGTGACCTTTGGAGACTTCCAATCACACAGCTGTCCTTCACTTTGCCTGGGTTGGCTAGGTCACCTCACTGGGTTGTCTTGGTGGGCCCAGACTGGTAAAAGACCCCCAGCCCGCATCATGCTTATATAAAAGAGGCCAACTGGAAGAGGAGTTGGAGATTTTTCTGCTAATTGTCTGCTCAGGGGTACGAGGTAATTTCCAAGGCCAGAATAAGCTGTCGCCACCCTGCACATAGAAGGTGGAACACCCGCAGTTTGCAGAAGGCTCACTGTGCTTCTTGTCCTTACGCCACAGATGGGTCCGTTGGCTGCAGGGATGAGTGCTGGGAGCCATGAAGAGGGAGGAGAGAAAGGTGATTCAGAGATCATGTGCTTCTCATCTGCAGCCCTGTGCACTGAAGAAACCTTGGAATGGAAAGACAAACCGCCAAGATTGCTGCCACAGCGACTTGCTGGACAGGCAGCAAAGCCAAAGAGGCTGCTTCTGCCTGGCTTGTGGTAAGCTTGCTCATCGTGGTCCTTATCAAACCAGGAGGCTAGCCCTTTGAGAGGCAGCTGGTGGGCTGAGATCAGAGCCTATAGCCCCCATCGCCTGCTGGTCCTCCGGAGAACTCCTTTAATAAATTTTCTGTAAGTAAGTGTTCCTGCCCCTCCTCCAGCTTCTGCTCAGAGAGCTACCTGGGGGCGAAGCAGGGTCAGGTATAGAGAAAACAACATCTGTAAGATTCAAGATTCCTATAGGCCAGGGTCTCTAGGGTCTATAGGCCTAGTGGGGCTGATCTTTTTACTAGAGGCATCTCCTTCTCTTTCTAAAACATGGCCTCACAAAGCCCAGGCTGGCCTTGTACTTGCTATACAACCAAAGGTGATCCTGAACTTTTGATTTTCCTGCCTCTACCTCCAAAGTGCTGGGGTCACAGGCGTGCTTCGCCTCCTGCAGTTCATGCGTGGGCTATTTCCAAAGGCCAAAGATGATTCAGTGAAAACACCTGTGAGTATTGAAGACGCGGGCTCTAAAGTTCTTCTGACCTCTGAGAGTATAATGCACTTTCTTTATTCTTTCTTCCTCTCTCAGAGGAAGGTTAACCTTGAACAGTAAGCATCAGAAGGGCTTGTCTTTAGTTTCGGGTGGCTGGAGACTCTGCTGTTTGTCTTTACTCCCAGGTCTGATGAATTATCCAGAGGAACAATGCAATGATTTTAAAGAGCCAAGATGACATCTTTTTTTTAAATATTTATTTATTTATTTAGCATACAATATTCTGTATGTGTGTATGTCTGCAGGTCAGAAGAGGACACCAGACCTCATTACAGATGGTTGTGAGCCACCATGTGGTTGCCGGGAATTGAACTCAGGACCTTTGGAAGAGCAGGCAATGATCTTAACCACTGAGCCATCTCTCCAGCCCAAGATGACATCTCTTTTCAGACATGTCTTACCTTGGAGGCAGGCCCAGAGCCAAGGCAAGTTCGTTATCGCTCTGCAAGTCAACATTCTCTGGAATGGCCCATAGTGTGCTTGACTTCTGTACCCCTGCTAGGAAGGCGTGGGCCGACTGTGGTTGTGCAGGGTTTAAATGTTTGGACCGTGAATCCACAAGGCACAGACTGTGCTCCCTGATCATCTTCCCCAACAGGCATGTCATCAAAACTTCCAGGCCTTTCTTAGCAAGGGAAAAGGCAGATAGTTGCCACCTCTTTGAACCCTGGGAGATCTGAATGAACTCAGCAAGTGATGGTTTGTGTGGAGCGCCTGGCCCACATTCACGAAGCCAGTGCACAGTTAAGTCAAAGCCCTTGTCTCTGGTGTCTGTCCACAAAAGGACCAGCTCCCTGGAGGCCTCAGCTGGACTAAACCTCATGGAATTACCCACATGAGACAGTTCTGTACCGATGCAAAGTACAGAGACTGGAAATATCTGTTAGTGCAGAGTGGTGCTGTCTGACAAAGTGGCCAGAATCTGAGAGCCAGGGCTTCAGCAACACCTCAGCAGAGACACCACCCTGGGACACCAGCATCCCCTGAAGCCAGCCCAGGAAAGCTTTGGAATCAGGCCAGCGTTCTTGGAGTCCAGAAGTTGGGTTTGGATACATTGTCTCTTGCTTACTGCCTGGGAGACCTTGGGGCGAACCATTCCTCTCTCTGGGCTTTCGTTTCCTAACTGCTGAATGTTAGCCAGTTCCACTCCCTCCCTTATAAAACTGCCCTGTAGGGACCGCTCAGAGAAAGCTTTACCCAAACACAGAGGGAGGTCTTTCTCCATCTCTATCACTCAGCTGAGAAAAGGCTCAACAATTAAAACTATCACTTTGGCGATGTTTCAAAATTGAAATGGCTATGAAGGCTGGAGACTATCTCAGTGCTCAGCGGTCTGTGCCGCGTAGAATTCGGCCTGGGAAGTCAGCGGTACAATGCGGTGAGCTCTCTGGAACTGCAACCTGACCTCAGCGGGGAAGAGAAGGTTCCTCAGGACTGTTTAAGATTAGAAGTACAGCTGGCCTCTTGTTCTCTGGGGTTGGAGATGTTGGGCATTGTTTTTGTTTTTATCCGCTTGAAATGACTGACAAAGCTGGAAGCTGGGTCCAGGCTGCCTCGGAGGATGGCTGTCAGTGCCTTCCTCCTTTTCAGCATCTAAGCTCGAATGACTCCATCAAGTCAGAAGGCTTTTAACGGCCGCGTGGCCAATGTCTTCACGGTCAAGCGTTTCCCACTGTCGTCCACTCAGGACGAGTGAAGATCAATCCGTCTTTTATTTTTAGCAACATCTTTCCCCAGGACACGGGAAATGTGTCCGTAGCATGCCAAGAGGAAATAGTTATGAGCGTTAGGAGGGGCAAGTCTGAGCCTCAAAAAGTTAGGAGAATGCACTTTTGATGTAATGACTCAGCTTATTCTTTTTTTTTTTTTAAAATATTTATTTATTTATTTTATTATGTACATAGTATTCTGTCTGTGTGTATGCCTGCAGACCAGAAGAGGGCACCAGACCTCATTACAGATGGTTGTGAGCCACCAGGTGGTTGCTGGGAATTGAACTCAGGACCTTTGGAAGAGCAGGCAATGCTCTTAACCACTGAGCCATCTCTCCAGCCCTCAGCTTATTCTTAACTGAAAGCAAACGCAGAAACCAGTGACTACAGCAGGCCAGTTACTTGTGTGGAAGTCTTAGCCCATTCAAGTTCAAGTTCATTCTTCTAATTCTTTCATCTTGCCAGGGTAGCTTGGTTGAAGGTAAAGGGGAGAAGGTATGGTTTTTAAAATAATACATCTCTCTTCGAGGATCTTTATTCTATTATTTTATGGGAAACTTCCATCAAAATAATATGATTTTCTTGCCCCCCCTTTACAATTCTATTAACGCTTCCCTTTTGGGACCCACAGGTATGTCATCAGTTATTTCTAAGTGGAAACATTGCTGCTCTTAGTAGTGTGTGTGTGTGTGTGTGTGTGTGTGTGTGTGTGTGAGTACTGAGGTGTGTGTGTGTGTGTGTACAGGGCTAAGGCAGAAACCTTTTTCTTTCTCCCTCCTGCATAGTCATGAGCAAGACGTGTTGATTACTAATTATCCTTGTCATTCCAAGTACTGAATAACAGAGGTTTAGAGACCATCCCCAATGGTGTTAACATATCTCAGACACCCCAGACTGTCCTTCTGTTGGGCAAGATGAGTCATGCGTAATGTTTAAAAAATTTGCATTAAAATTTTTTACATTCTCTGTGTGTTTGTGTTTGTGCATGAAATGCATGTAGCAGTCAGAGGGTAACTGTGGGAGGGAATTTTCCCTTCCCACCGTGTCGTCCTGGGGATTGAGCTCAGGCTGTCAGGTTTAGCCGCAAGAGCCTTTACCCGCAAACCATCTCCTTGGCCAACAGTCATGTTTAATCTTTTTTGTGGATTAAAGATGTATTACTTTAAAATCATGTGAATTTGTGTGTGATATGTACACATGAATGCCAGTACCTGTGGAGGCAGGGGAACTGGAGTTACAGGGGGTTGTGGCTGCTTGACCAGAGTGCTGGGGATCGAACCTGGGTGCTGCGTGAGACCAGCACAGGCTTCCTAATCGCTGAGCCATCTCTCCAGCCCCAGTACATTTACTCTTAAAGAAAAAATTTAGTATACTTTTTATTTTTGTTTTGTTTTTATTATAGGAGTATGGAGGACTGATTGGTATGGGAATAGAATGAGAGACGATTAATTTTCTTCTTTGACAAATATTTTGATTTGGATTGTCCATTAAAATGGAAGAACACAATATTAATGAGATAAAGCAGCATGCCATTGCTACATATGTGTGTGCGCATATGTGCTTGTGTGCATGTGTGTGTGCATGTGTGCGTGCGTGCATGTGTCTGTGTATATGTGTGTGTGTGCACGTGTGTGCGTGCATGCATCTGTGTGTGAAGCAGATTGCAGACAGGAACTCCTACTGAAGTAACCACTGAATCAACCGCAATGACAAGGTGACTAGACAAAGAACCTTAGTGTCATTTGATACAGGTGGGAATTCAGGCCAAACGTGAATGGAAACGGCTCCGGTATTTCATGTGGAAGATGAATCTAAACTGAAAAGTCAAAGGTGTAAGAGGGAAACATCCTTATAATGATGGGCGGCCTCTGTTTTATTTATTTATTCACCCTTTATCCAAACAATGAATAATTATTCCCATCCTCGAGGCAGGGTGATGTGCCGCCACTGGGAACAGAAAAGGAATTAGAACCTTTTCTCTCTCTCTTTTTTTTTTTCAAGACAGTGTTGCTCTGTAGCTTTGGTTCCTGTCCTGGAACTCGCTCTGTAGACCAGGCTGGCCTTGAACTCACAGAGATCCCCCTGCCTCTGCCTCCCAAATGCTGGGATTAAAGGCGTGCACCACCACTGCCCAGCTGAACCTTCTTTTTGACCTTGTAGAGTTGGCATTCTAGGGAAAGAGGACTCCTAAAGAAATAGATACGGCGCATTTTGTTGGGCTCTTTAATGGTCTTGCACACTGAGTGATAGATATAAAGATACAGGAGAATTTCTTAGGAATATATTTTTGTGCTAATGTATCTGAGTAACGTTGCTGTTCTCCAGAGCCTGCTGTGTCCGTCACCACGTCTGTGTCTGTGCACACACACGGGATTGGCCCTCTTTGCTTCCCTCTGAGACCTGAAGATTCAGCTACCCAGAGCTGAACTTGTTTTTTTTTTTTTTTTTTTTTTTTTTTTTTGTTTTTCGAGACAGGGTTTCTCTGTGGTTTTGGAGCCTGTCCTGGAACTAGCTCTTGTAGACCAGGCTGGTCTCGAACTCACAGAGATCCGCCTGCCTCTGCCTCCCGAGTGCTGGGATTAAAGGCGTGTGCCACCACCGCCCGGCCAGAGCTGAACTTGGATTTCATTTACAACTGTGCAGTTCTCTTGACAAAGAGCAAGGAAGTAAATCAAAGTGCCTTAGGCTTTAATTTGATAAGCATCATGTGAATAAACTCAAGATGCCTCGACCTTCCTGTTGGTCATTTCTTTGACTGTCTTAAGGCATGGACTGTACTGAGGACTCTTGAAAAGAAAAGAGCCTGGTCCCTATGTCCATACTTGTCTGAAACTTGCTTCCTGCTGTATCAGGCAGCAGGAGGGGGAAATCCTCTGGGGCTCCCTCGGCAGCTGCACAGTCAGCCACCTCTGGCTGCTGCCGGTTTGTTTTTTATCCTTTTTTTTTTTTCCATTGGGATCAACAGCTTCTGTGACCGGAACTGGAGCTAGGTTAAGTACACTTTGTCTATACTTTGACTTCACCGTGAAATACGCTGGCTTTTCCATCAAATGTGTTTAGTGACTATGGCAACAGGCTGGTTAGCTCCCAAGGTCTGGGAGTGTTCTGTTCATTTGCTGCTGAGCTGCAGCTGCCTTCTGAGGGGGTGCTGAGGGGTCTCAGAAGCCTCATTCCACATGAACAACCAGTTGGATGGGAGGCATGACATTCCATCTCCTCTGTCCTATACCGCGTTCCTAAGTCCCCAAGCCTCATGATGCTCACACAGTTGGACACTCGGCAGCTCTGCATCCTTCCTATCAATGCCAAGGTCAAGAAGCAGATGGTGTCTGGTGCCCCAGATCTGGCAGACTGGAAGCTATAGAAACTGAAAAATGAACCCACAGTTGAGCAATGGTGCAGCTAGGAACGTAATGTCAAAGCTGGGCAGTTCCAGAAAGAACCAGAGATAATCACGTGCCCAGTGTCAGGCTCAGGAGACCAGCAGAGGTCTCCTGGGACACAGCAGAGGAGGATGCTCAGCTATCTAGTTTAAGGTGTCTTCAATAGGCGTTATCGAGGCTAAACACTGTGATCAGGAGAAAGGATTAGCAAACAGCTTCATTTGGGGCTAAATATCGTCACTGATTTCTGATAGGATTAACTTGGGCCAAATCATGGGGCCACATGGGGAGTTCTGGGGAGGTTATTTTTAATCAGCCTTTCCCACCAGGTACTCTATAAAAGTGTTAATAATAATAAAGAACAATATTAGCTTTGGACTAATGGCATAACCGTGCCGGCCATTTTCCGACTTGGAGAGCAGGAGCAATCTAAATCAAAATCTGTAATTAAAAAGGATAATGTCTTCTAAATTAGTTTTTATTAATAGAATTAAGCCAAATTAGGTCTTAGATGATATCATAAATTTGATACTAGAATGTTCACCCTTAATGAAAACATATAAGGACTGAATGATTTAAAGGTCTGATACTGTGTGTTGATTTATAACATTAAATATGTTATATCATCAATATGACACCGCTTAAAGACCCTGTGTCACTAGTGAAGGGTTTAGGTGGTTGCTTGAAGACCTAGGTCACATACAGATGAAAGCCAGAGAATGGCCATGTCTTACAGAGTTGCAGGCTGCCCTCCATGGCTGTGTGTTCTGCGTGGCTCATCGTAATAAAGGGCTGATCAGTTGGGATGTTGGGTTGTCCCGCAAATAACCAAGGGAGGCTATAAGAATGGGACATGAGACCTCCTTCCCTGAATATATGTGTCTGGCTCTGCTGTCTTGGGAAGCTGGGCAGGGAGCTGCCAGGGAGGAAATGATCAGGAGTGCCTCTCAGTGGTTGGCAGCAGCCCTGCCAAGGCTGCAGGCTGCCTGTCCAAGGCTACTGGACTTTCCTGAACTGTCTTTTGATAGCCTTGCCATCGGCCCTGCTGTTTGCACCTAGGCTCCCCAATTCCTCTGCTAGTCAATCAATCACCAGGAAAGTCAAGGGCGGGGTCTCTGGTTTTCCCTTTTCAGGTATTGGGGAGATCCTGTCTCTGCTGGCCTTTCTAATCCCCCCCAGGGGACTGCTAGTATTTCTCAATACTCAGAAAAGACACGATTTTGGTGTCTTCTAGTTCCCTGTACTAATGCATTGAGCTCGTACAGCCCAGGGGTAGTAGGCTTCACTGAATTTGGTGTAGATGAACGGCGCATCTCAGTCTCCATCCATTTAAGGACGAAGCCTGAAAATAAATGTCTGTCCTTGGTCTTAAATCATTCCAGGGGCGTTTCCAATAAACACTGGAAACTCTGGGGTGCTAATACCAAAGAAAGAACTAGCAACGGCGTCAAGGTTTTACATCCAGACCTGTGATGTGCCTCTTGTATTTAAAGGACATGCCGGGACACATACAGAAAGACCCGTGAGATAAAAACATAAAAGAAGTCACCTCGCAATGACCCCTGAATTCCTAACTTGATCAACACCGAGCTTCTCCTGGGGAAGGACCATTGCAAATGAGAGACAGGTGTGGAGACAAGACCGGGAGAGCAGGTTCAGTCCATTCTCGTTCAGAGCGTGAAGGGCCGAGGCCTCTCTGCTTCTGCTGTCTGCTCACCGCTCCGACCTGGCTAGCTCTGGTTCTTCTTGCCTGAATCCCTCTCTGATAGGCTCTTCCACTGTTAATCTCTTGGGGGCTTCTCTGCTGCATGCTTGCTCTTCCCCGCCACAAATGGTTGCAGAGAGAACTGCAGTTCCATGATGTTGCGGTGATCGCGGGCAGCACCAACGATCTCTAAAACCATTTCTCCACCCCTGTTTGTGGGTGGGGACACCTATTTGAACTTGACTGAGAAAGTGCACCGGTTTGAAGGATGCCGTATGTCTTGCTATACCAAATGACATCCTCTAAGAATAGACCCGGAAGAGCAAAACCATCACTGCGCTACTTCTCACGCGTTACAAGGATGTCTCAATGTTTTCTTATTTAGTTCCGAAGGGGAAAATGAGACCTCCAAGTAGCCAGGATCTCATTGAACACCGCTGCACTTCAGAATTTATACCTGTAATTTTCCACACACTCGTGCTCCTGGCAATGAGATGCTCACACTAAGATCGTACGGTCCTTTGGTCTATGAAATATGCCACTATTTCTCTTTTCCAAATACCGTTTTCTGCTTTGGGATTGATAATGAAAGTTGTATGATACTCAAGCAAAAGGTCAATAAATCTTTCACAACAGAGCAGTTCACCAGGTAGAAGATGTCCACATTTTCCAGTTTTCCTACTTAAAGACATTTTCCCAACCCACACTGCTAGCACTTACGTATTTATTAAGTGTCGTAGCTGTATTTGTAGAACACATTTTCATACTCGATTTTGCCCCTGAATAGATTACCCTTAGCTATAAAGCTATCTGAGCCTTAAGGACGCCCTATTCAAATTGCCTTAGACCAATGTTTTTAAACTAGCATTCCGATTCATTTAGGTAGTCTTTATTTTCCACATGAAAGATTCTTCAAATTAAGTCAGTGTTAAAAGAACGGGGGAAGAAGAAAGAAATGGCTCCTGAAAGAACGGGTTGAATATGAAGGAATCTTCTCAGCTTGGCCAAGGTGGTCGTGAAGACCAGGCACAGCACTTTCTCCACGAGTCTGTTCCAACTTTAAACACAAGGGACCTCCCAGAGGCGGCTGCCGCCTGGTGGGCAGAATCGAGGCATGATTAGGCAGAGACAAAGACTCACAAGGTTATTTCTTGCCCCCACTTTTCAGGAGAGCGAGTCAGAAATTCCTTTTGTGTCTTCCATTTTTTCAACTACACACAACCACCCTCCTTCTGGGGACTGCGGTGTCTTTGGTGGGTTTGAAGGGTTCATGGAGTCCTCGCTTAGCTGGGCTGCTAACAGGAGGAAGGCTAACTCATCAGCAAGCTTCCCTCATTTCCTTTAAGGTCACCACGGGAGTCTGCTCTGCCAACCCAGGCCTCTGAAGTCAGTCTCTGGGTGCTGGGGAGCCCTTCCTGAACAACAGCCTGCTCTGGCTCACCAACTCAAGGCGACCCCAGAATGGAGACACCACAGGAGTCTGCGCTGCCAACTGAGGCCTCTGAAGCCAGTCTCTGGGTGCTGGGAAACCCTTCCTGAACATCAGCCTGCTCTGGTTTTAAAGATGAGCCACTGTTTGTATCCATTCTGCCATGGGCAAATGAAACCCTCTGGCCTTGTTCTCAGAGGTGTCTGAGCTCTCCTAAGGCCCATAGTATTCCGGAAGAGCCGCTTAACCCCGGGAGTGGCTTGGGTTTCTTGGAGACTAATTGTGCTTCCCCCAAATAAATAAAACACACAGATGTAACCGGATCCTGAGTTACTGGAAGGCCTAGGAGTTTTAAAACTGCCAAAGAAGCGTGCTATGGGATTGTACGGTCCGCTGTTTCTTTGAGAAATAGCATTAGTGTAGCTTAAAAACAAACCGAGAGAGGCGGAAGGCGGCATAGAACAAAGCGAATTGTATGTACACATAATGTGTTGCCGCTATTGGTCCACACGCTCTTTTCCAGTTCTGAAGGTGGTCCCGTGTCAGTGAGGCTTAGACATGGAGGTGCAACCATCTCTCTGGGTTAAATGCATCTGAGCCCAGGAGCTCTGTGGGATTGGGGCAACCTACCATACAGACATGTGGTCCCTGTCAGCATCCAGAACTGTTCATTATGACATATGGCATCTGCCGGAGTTTGGCTAACGGGAAGGTACTTTAAGGAAAAATTTTCTCTGTCACCAAAGAGTGGCACCACATTACAACAGGATGTGATTGCCTGACTTTCCCTGTCTTCACCAAGAATATACTTATTCTTTATGTGAAGGTTTTATTTTCCAGTTATCTTAAATAGAAATTAAGGTTATACAGGGATATATGACCTCAATGGATTTTGTCTTGTGAAATTTAGATATAATAGAAAAATAGACAAACAAAAATTTAGTTCAATAGACTCAGTGTTTATAAAATAAAATACTAAGCAATCATTAAAAATGACCTGTAGCCGGGCAGTGGTGGCACAAGCCCTTAATCCCTGCACTTAGAAGGCAAAGGCAGGGGGATCTCTGAGTTTGACGCCAGCCTGGTCTACCAGGGTGAGTTCCAGGACAGCCAGAGCTAAATAGAGAAATCCTGTCTAGAAAAACCAAAGGGACAGAAAAAAAATCTATAGAAGTATATTTAACATCATGGAATAATATAATAACATAAACATCAGAGAAGAATCCAAAAACCAAAATGGTTATATTTTTAAAAGAAAATTAGCTTTTGAATTTTGATTTTCTTTAGTTTTGAAATAGTCTATAATTAATATGTAGTATGTTGTTAAAATAAGTAAAGGTTATCAAAAAGGAGGGCTTATTATTGTTTTCCAAAAGCAATCTACTGACCAGGAATTACAAAAATGGCCACACTCCCCTGGATTTTCTCCCCTGGAGCCCCCTAGCCATCTTCCTCCATCCTAGACTTCCTACCCGCGGCAGGTCCTTTCGTTGCTGCCTAGTAGACGCTGATTTTCTGTTTTGGGTAGACCAAAGTAAAGATGAAAGACTACAAAAAGCTAAACGAGGAAAACTATGTCAACTGAAGATCGTTAGCATTGCTCAGATCCGGAGATGGAAACTGTCAGGTCCAAAGAAAAGTCCCAACTCCAGAAAGCCGCCAGATATCCAGAAATGGACTCAACCTGGACTTACAGGAGGGTTTCTGGCAGTTAGATAAAAGCCATCTTTCTTCAGGAAGTTGTGAACCCAGGTTCCCTCTGCCAAAAGAAGTCCTTTCCCTTACCTCTGGCAGAAGCAAGGTCTGAGTACCCGTGGTGCCTATTAGCATATCAAAGCACGTGCTGGCAACCCGGCTTCCTCGGGCACAAGTACCTGGTACACTCCTTCCCCCATAAGCCTCCCAGCCTTCTCACCTCCTCCCCTACCCTAAACTCCCTCCAGCTCAAAGTCCCCTCAGCTCATTCTCCTTACGCCGCCACTGTTTGAGGTGCTCTCTGTGTCCCCTCTCCTTCTCCCCCACACCCACCCACCCACCTTGCTCCTGGCCAGGTGCACGCTCTTAGCCGTGTTCAGTCTGCTTTCTCTCTCTGCTGTGAGACGCCCTTCTAACAGCCCCAGCTCTTGCTCTTCCAGACCCCATGAAACCTTACCGTCTCTATACGGATGAGAGGTCAGGAGTGGCCACGGGAGTTCTAACCCAACAGGTTGGGCCTTCGAATCAGGCTGTTGTGTTTTTATCCAAACAGCTGGACCTCATCATCTGTGGGCGGCAACCAAGCCTGAGAGCCCTGGCGGCAGCAGCTGAACTCACTTGGGAGGCTCTCAAGATCACCTTGTCCAGGCCAATCAAGGTATATTCCACCCACCGCCTCTCAGGCCTTCTGAGACACTCCTCTCTCTCTCTCCTTGGGCCTAGGAGTCTGGGTTTTTCACTTACTGTTTCTAGAAAACCCCCAAATTACTTTGGCCTCCAGTCCTGCCCTAACACACACCCCCAACTCTCCTTCCTGTTCCCTCCCACTCTGATACCTCCTCTCACTCTTTCCCAGAGGCTGTAGAGGCTTTAACCTCACCTCCACAGGGTCTTCTAGACCAGTCACTTACAGATCCCCAACTCACCCTGATTGTTGATGGAAGTTCCCTTATAGACAAATCAGGAAACTGCCAGGCAGTGTATGCAGTGGTCACTTCCACTAACACAGTTGAAGTGACCCGCCTGCCAATGGGAACCTCCTCACAAAAGGCTTAATTACTTGCCTTGACTAGGGCACTCCAAATAGCTAAGGGCCAATGGGATAATATCTACACTGACTCTAAATATGCCTTCTTGATAGTCCACACTCATTCTGCACTCTGGAAGGAAAGGGGCTTCCTTATTACCAAGGGCACTCCCATAGTTAACAGGACCCGTTATACCCAACCTCTTGGAGGCCCTCCAGCTCCCTGCAGAAGTAGCCATAATTCGCTGTCGGGGACACCAGTCCTCCAAGGACCCAGTGGCCTTGGGCAATGCCAAGGCTGACTCAGTGACCTGGGGGCTGGCCTCCTGCTCTTCGGACTCCACAGAACATATTTTGTTCTTAATTCCCTTCTTATCCCTGTTATCAATCAAAAGAGAGGGACGAGCTCATAAAAGAGGGGACATAAAAACCAAGGGTGGATGGTCCTGTTTAAATAACCATCTCATCCTTCTCAAGACCAGGCATTGTCGATCATTTCAGACAGCAGCCAGACCTTACACACAGGCCCCAAAGCTTTGTTCCGCTTCTTGGAGCCCCTCTTTGACCCCACCCATCTCTGTCTGAGATTGTATTTCACAGGTTCACTCCTCCTGCCAGACGTGTGCCCAGGCCAACCCACAGGGGGCTGTCCACATACGTCAGTCTCTACATCAGCTTCGTGGACACCGACCGGGCGAAGATTGGCAGGTTGATTTCACACATATGCCTACTCATAAGAAACTCCGTTATCTCCTAACACTTGTGGACGCTTTTACAGGACGGATAGAAGCGTTTCCGGTCTCCAGGGAAACGGCAGATGTGGTGGATCAGGTTTGGCATCCCACGGACCATCCAGATGGACAAACATGGAGCTTGTGTCTGAAGCCCTCAACATCTCCTGGAAATTCCACATCCTTGGGAAAGGTGGAGAGGGCCAACAGACTCATCAAACAACAGCTAATTAAGCTCTCTATTGAACTCTGGTTATCTTGGCCCTCCCTTCTCCTCATTGCCCTTACTCACCTCAGGGCCCACTTTCCTCTATAGGCCTGAGCCCTTTTGAGCTGCTTTATGGCAGGCCCTTTCTCCTTAATCACCACCTCCCAGTCCAAACTCCTCCTCTGGCGGGGTACCTACCCTACCTCTCCCTTCTAAGGTCCCTTCTCCATTCACACGCTGACAGTTGTCTTCCTGCCCCCACACCAGTGGACCCTAATGCCCCTAAACCTGCCCCGCTCTCCCCAGGGGACAGAGTACTCCTCAAACAGTTAACTCCTAGGTCCCTCGAGCCTCGATGGACAGGACCTCACACGGTAATCCTCACCACCCCCTCGGCTGCTAAGCTCCTGGAACACCCATGCTGGTACCATCTCTCCAGGCTCAAGCGGCCACCTACTCAGGACACTTGGTCTGTCCAGCAGACAGGACCTTCCACCCTCTGGTTTTCCAAGATGCTGCAATGAAGGGCCTACCTGCTCCTCATCCTGGCACGCATCTTGGGGGATAACAATATCTTTTCTCCTAGTCACCGCATAGTCATCTCCCGCAAGAAACAGATGCTTCTTGTCTCTGGGATGTAATCCCAGCCTCCTCTCCTGAGCCCATCAAACCTTGACCCCTCCCAGGGGAAGGTCAAGACCATCCCTACAGCACAACTGTGCCCAGAGCCCCAGCAGCTGAAGAAGGAGAAATAGTCAACATTTTCATAAACATATAATCGCCCAGAAAGACATTAAGAAGGCTATGATTTCCATTTCGCATTTTGCAATAATGTGTTTATATTTACGTGGCCAGCCCCTGTGGAGTCACCCCTGAGGATCCCAGTGAAGGCGAATCTACATCAATGTACTTTGCAAGCTCCCGGTTCCTCTGAAAACAGGCACTGCCTGGAAGACACTCTCGCCTCTCATGAGAGCAGGCTGGGTCAGATGGAGCCTAGATAAGCAAGCCACCAAAACCGAGCAGATTCAGCCAGGCAGTCCCACTCTTCCTGGCCCGTGGAGTCCTCATTCCAAACTCGGTCAGAGGCAAGAACCAAAACAGCAGTAGAAGCAAAACAGAGACTACGATCCAAGTCGGAAGTGAAGCCGCCATCTCTAACAAGTGCTGGGTTCCTACTGATGGCTCCTTTGAGAACCTTATTGCCTCTCATATGAAGAAGGCCTCAGGGCTGCCTGGTACCAGCACTCCCTCGATGGACTCCCTTGTGCTCACCTCTGCTAAAGGCTCAGAAGTACTGGTTCCCATTAGTGTTCCATGCATTTATTTGTAAAATATTGTGGTCACAATTCACAGGTTTTCATCTAACCCACTGTCAGCATTATAGGCAATCAGGTTAAATGCAGCAGATTCCTGGTTCTCTTGCAAAACTGAAACTAATCTACCCCACCCCCACCCCCGCCCCTGCTTGGCCCCATCCTCACACGTTGCATCTTCTCAGAGTTTGGATACTTCAGATGCAAGCAAAACTATGTAGATTCAGCTTTTTTCAGACAGCTCATTTCTTTTAACAAGAGTTAGTGTCAACAATGTTGCTGTGCTATGCTGTGACTCCCTCCTAGAGTGGATCGGCTGCTCTTGTAGCTCTGACCAGAAGCAGTTAGGGGAGAAAAGTTTTGCTCTGGCTTAGAGTTCACAGTGGGGAAGGCAGGTGGTAGAGCTTGACATCTGCTCCCAGAAACAGAGGACAAACAGGAAGTGGACTGGCCTATCAGCCTGTAAGGCCCACCCCCAGTGACTCACTTCTTCCCGCAAGGCCCTGCTTCCTATGGGTTCTGAAGCACCATCGTCTGAGGACCAAGTGTGCAAACATATGAACCCATGTGGGGGGACATTTCACATCCAAACCTGTGCGATTTGGAAGAAAATGGCCCCCAAAGGGAGTGGCACTATTAGGAGGTGTGGTCTTGTGGGATGAAGCCACTGTGGGGGCAGGCATTGAGGTCTCTTTTGCTCAAGCTTCCCTCAGTGTGACAGACAGTTGACTTCCTGTTGTCTACAAGATGTAGGGCTCTCAGTGATGACATTACCATGTCTGCCGGCATGCTGCCATGACAATAACAGATGAAATCTCTGAAACTGTAAGCTGCCACCCCAACTAAATGTTTCTTTAGAAGAGTTGCCGCGGTCATGGTGTCTCTTCACAGCAATAGAAACCCTAACTAAGACAAAACCACAGCAAGGCTGAAGGAATTCTGGGGCACAAAGTATCCATTTTCCTAATGCATTCTCCGAATGGGGACATCTAGGGTGCTTCAGTATCTTGGCCGTTCTGAAAAGTATCGCAAAAAGCATGGGTGTGCAATTATCTCTTTAAGAGTTATTTGAGGGCTTTTCTTTTTTTCTTTTTGATTTTTTGAGACAGGGTTTCTCTGTGGAACAGCCCTAGCTGTTCTGGAACTAGCTCTGTAGACTAGACTGGTCTCAAACTCACAGAGATCCGCCTGATCCGCCTGCCTCTGCCTCCTGAGTGCTGGGATTAAAGGCGTGCGCCACCACGGACCAGCTGAAGTCTTTTTGATAAACCCCACAAGTGTAATGGTTAGATCCTGTGATGATTTCATTTTTAATCTTTTGCTGATTCCAATTTTAATCCATCATGTTATTTCTACTTCCCAAGGGCTGGACTCAGCACTTTGTTTCGGGACTACCTCCTGTAAGTGTCTACCAGACGCCCGAAACACAAGTCCCAAACAGACCAGTCAGCTGCCCTCAGACCCTCTCCCTCATGTCTGTAGCTCATCTGTTTTACTGTTTGCCTCAGTGGACTATCAAGGTGTCTACCAACTCTAGTCTCAGCATGCAGATCCCCACGTCAGGACCTCTCCTAACCTTTGTCTCAGCTGTTGCTCTAACATTTTAGCTGCTTCCATTTCCTATATAAAATCCACCTTAAATAGTGCCCAGCTACCTTTCCAGATAAGCTTTGAATCCTTTGTATGCACGTTTCTTTCTGAATTGGTAATTGAACCACGACCTTGTTCAGAGTGGGCACACACTTCCATCAGCGCTACTGCCCAGCCCTGGAAGGCCTTTTAATTAGAACCAATCCTTCACTGTCTCCACCTGCTTTGCCATTTAGCCCATGAGGCCCTATGAACACATTTTCCTGACTTTGTATTCGCTCTTTCTTATCCCCTTAAATACAGTCTGACATCTTTTCCACTCAGGCGGAACTGTGCTTATTGCTAAAGGCCCAAGTAAGATGTCCCACCTCAGGAAGAATGCCCTGGAACTCTTCTAGGCTACCCACTTGGATTTCCCATCATCCTCTGCTAAGAATATGTTTGCCTCAGTCCCCATCTTCCCTCGCTCTCCCCTACCAGGTTGGGACTGCACATGCCCCTGGTCATCTCCACATCCCTAGGTTGGGACTGTACATGCCCCTGGTCATCTCCACATCCCTAGGTTAAGACTGCACATGCCCCTGGTCATCTCCACATCCCTAGGTTAAGACTGCACATGCCCCTGGTTATCTCCACATCCCTAGCCATGAGTGTGATGCCTGGGACGTAGGAGGTACTTCACAGAGCTGTGGAGACAAACCGAGACCACAGAGAGCTCCCCCTCCCCAGTCGGGCCTTGAACCCAGGCAAACATTCAGCCGCTCTGTGGCCCCAGCCCTCCCCCTTTCTAGGTCCCTCATTCCCGTGGGTTATACTGAGTAGCTCATATGGAAGGATGGCTTTCTTTTGTCCTAACAGAGACTCAGCCTCTGGTCACTGGGTTAGGTGTCCCCCTGATAGCTACATGGTCCTATCACATTGCATTTCTCTGCTTTATGCCCTGCCTTTGATTTCCCCTGGGGAACATGTGATTCAGGCAAGACAGACACTTCACAGATGTGATGATACATTGAAAACTTTTCTTCCTGGCAGAATCTCCAAGGAATGACCATGGCAGGGTACGTGTGTGTAGAGATACTTCTATCCGTATAAATCACTAGTAGGTCAATGGTATAATCAGTGACTGTCCTCATCTTCTGTGTTAAGTCTGAGTCATTCCTGTATGACAGTCAGCAAGATCGTTAAGAACTGGGAAGTCTGTTTCAGAAAAAAAAGTTAGAGGACTAGCTTCAAAGAATGTGCTGGCGAGATGCTTAGCCAGGCCTGCAGCAGTGTGAACGGGGCCCAGTCAAACTATGGCTGAGACATGGTTCTGTGTGGGTCATACTTCTACGGCCAGTGGTGGAGAGCAAGCGTGAGCTCCAGTTGCTGCTAAGGAGTCAAACCGACGGTTTAAAGTCCCAGTCCAGTTAGCGTGAGGCAGCAGTCTCAGCCCTGTAGGACTTGCCGGGAGGAACGTGGATGGGTCTAGGCAAGGATTTATTGCCTGGCCCACAGTTACGAGGCTGCCACCGACATCTGGCTTATTTCTGTGGAGCATACTTTTTCTATCCCTAAGAGTGTTCCCCAAATGGTAGCCCTGAGGATATTCATTTAGAAACTGGAATGCTGTCTGAATGCAATCTCTTGACTGTCTCATAAATAACCACAAGGAGGTGTTTTAAGACAAGGGTTTCCCATTAAACACGGCACATCACAGAGTAGGAAGAAAGGAAGATCAGACGATCTGGATAGTCCTAACTGCCACAAAGCAGGCTTGGGGATACCTATGACACCCTCTGGTCCTTAGGGCCAGAGGGTAACAGTGGCTCTTTCTGTCTAATACAGAATTAGTATTAATTTGTGGCTTAAGAAGAGCGAAATAGATAACCAGGAGGCAGAAACCAGCTAGCACAGCATTTCTTCCCATGAGGGGTACGCTAGACTGGGCCCCCTAGAATGTAATGCGTCTTAGAGTCTCATTAATCCTTAAACTGTAGCCTTGTTATTTCCAAGGTCTCAATTACAAATGCCCTCCAGAGTTCTAGCAGCGATTAGACAGGCTACTATGGAAGAATGCATTATACATCAGTTAAAAAAAAAAACAACATACGCAAACCAAGGATCATTAGAAAAAGATAATAGTCATGCAGATTTTACAAACCGTGTCTTTAGGGTGGCCCAATAAGTAGAAATATGGGGACCCATGCTTGTCACTTTTCATGCACATGGAGAGACTGGAAGGTACCATTCCTAAAGGAAGGGGAGGAACAGCCTGGGACCAATCATTAGAATTAACAGACCAGTGACAAAGACATTACTGTTAGAGTCAAGATTGCTTAGTATGTTTAGAACAGCTGAATAAAAATTATCTAGGCAGCAAGAATAAAAACTTTAGGTAATGCTATTCCTATCAGGCATGCAGCAAGTGAAATTAGTGAAAAACTGAGCCCTATGTATATTTCAAAAGTAGACTTTTTTTTTTTTAAATCAAAATATTGAGAGCATCCTGAGGTGCTTTTAGGGAGGCACAAATATGAATAAAGATTTGAACTGGCAATGCCAGAAATCTTAGAATTTTTTTTTCTCATAATCATGGATGTCTTAGTGATAGAAGCTGTCATTTGAGAATCAGTCACAGTCACCACAGTTTCTAAACTTTAAGAAATTCGAAGCTACAGACATGGAGTCCCCATCTTCATATTTTTATTTTCTCTAGTGTTCTCATAAATTCTTGTAGTTCTCTCCTATAACATTCTACCTATGAATATTCAAAGACCACAAGTTGACTTGCTGGATATAAAAAAAATGTAAAGCAGGAAAAAAATCCAAAAAACCAGAAACGCAGGGGCACTTTGCCCATTCCGCCCCGCTGCCCGCTGGCTATGGCTGCTTCCTGGCCTTGCCCGTTCTGCCTTCTGCCCGCCCACTACCGCTGCTGTCAGCCAGTCTTGAGGATCAGTAGACTCGACCTACAACCTTGGTCTGTGCCCACCTACATGGGCTGTAGTCCTCTACCTACACAATCACGGGCACTAAAAGTTCTGTAATCTTCAGGTCAATAATCCCCAAGGTACAAGCGGCCAGGGGAGGCCCTGCCACGCCTGCTGCTGTCTATGCTGAGACGGTGCGAGAGATGGCTACCGGCTCACTGTGGGTTAATCATGGAACTCAGACCTGCTCTTGTCCTCTTTGCCAGAGCGCACTGACAACATCCCCTGCACACGCTCAGCTTGCTCCGGACACGGGATCCAGCTTGTCTGCACAGAATGAAGCAGGACTCCACCGAGGTCTTAGGTGGTGTGATGGGGGTGTTTTGTCAAGTATGTTGTGCTCAGGGATGAAGAGAGAGTGCAGCAGGAGACCTACCTAACACAGGGGTCCCGTGCAGAGAAGAACCTACCTCCCTGTGGTCAGGAAGTCAGAGCTCGACGATGAACGCCGCAGCGGAAATTAAATTTCAGGGTTTACTGATTAAGTTTACCATTTAGGCCTGCCAAGAAGCGAGCAATTTCGTGTGGAAATGATCAAGCTGCTTCAGGGTCACACACAGAGAGAAGGCTCTCCCCGGGTTTCAAACGCGGCCTTTACTCGGCTTGCAGACGTCTGGGGAGACTAGGAAACAGCAGGCCCGGACGGTGAGACAAAAGGTCCACGCATGCGTGGAAACCACTGTGAAGGCGGGGTGGAAACCCAGTGAGAGCTGAGCAGAGCAGCGCGCGCTGGGCTAGGAATCTTACTGCACGCTCCGAATGGGGTGTGCCCAGCTCTAAAACCTACCGCCCTGATGAGCCCAGTGCCACCATGAGTGACAGGATGTGCCCCCTGCTGAAAGACTGGGGAGTTTTCTAGAAACATAAAAGCAGCTAAGCAAGGCCTGCACCATGAAACAGTTACCAGCTGTCGTCCTGTGTTGAGAGAGTGTGTTTGCCCTGTTGATTTCTTTGAGTCTAAGAGGCACATTGAAAAATACGTGACTCTCAGAGTTTAGAAATTTTCTTTTCTTCTTTTTAAAAATATTTATTACGTATGCAATATTCGGTCTGTGTGTCTGCCTGCAGGCCAGAAGAGGGCACCAGACCCCATTACAGATGGTTGTGAGCCACCATGTGGTTGCTGGGAATTGAACTCAGGACTTTTGGAAGAGCACACAATGCTCTTAACCTCTGAGCCATCTCCCCAGCTCTAGAAATTTTCTTACAATTAGACCATATGATTTAAGCGCAGAGTAAGGCATTATGTGATTTTTATCTTTGATCCCTGCTGAAGGAGTTCAGTTTAAAAGAAACATTAGGAAGTTTTTATCAGGACAGGACATTGGAGCAAGGCAGAGGGTATGGCTAACAAAAACCTAGCCTGGGGTGACTGTGAGAAGGCAGTGCCCGGAGAAGTCGTTCCCAGGGGTCAGAAGAGGGGAGTGGATGCTGTGGTGGGGGGCAGATGCCATCATGCATTTGTTCCATCCCCGAGAAATTACAGCACTCAGGGTGAACTCTAAAGCCAACAGTGAGCTTTGGGGGGTGGTGTGTAGATTCAGAGCTTGTAACAAGAGCCACTGTGACAGGCCATGTTGATGGGGGGGTGGGTGCCTGGGCGGGGTCAGGAGGTATATGGGAAATAGCTGTACCTTCCTTTTAAACTGTCTGTGTGCTTAAATGAACCTGAAACATAATTTAAGGTTAGAGGTGCAGATCAGTTGGTGGAGTTATCTAGCATCTGTAAAGTGGGTTTGATCCCCAAAACTACAAAAGCAGGGTATGGTGGTACACCTGTAAACTCAGCCTTTGGGAGGCGAAGGCAGAAAGATTAGAAGTTCAAGGTTGTCCTCGCCTACGTAGTGAGTGAGTCCAAGGCCAGTCTGGGACATATGAGACCCTGAATCAAGAACAAAAACATTACAAGATTGAGTCTAGGGGCTGGAGAGGGATGCCAGTGCTAACAGCATTCGCTTCGCAGGCTTGGAGACCTGAGCTTGGACCAGGCAGAAAACTAGGCGTGGCTCTGTGGCATCAGTAACCCCAGCACTGTGTGGGGCGGAGGCAGGAGGATTTCCGGGGCTTGCTGGCAGCCAGCCTGGAGTGAAGTAGAGGAGAAACTTGTCTCAAAAGAGTGAGGTGGATCAGGATGCTGGATGTTCTCTTCTGCACGTACACACACACACGCTTAGCTCTCTCACACCCATGTGTGTTTAACACACACACAGACACACAGACACACACACAGGCTGGGACTCACAATCTTCTGGTTTAAGCATGGCCTCTGGCAGGTCTCTGGCTTGGGGAAGCTAGTATGCATGCCTTTGAAGCGCTGCTCTGAGATGCAGGGTTGCTGGCTGTGCAGTGGCTAGACCTACCATGAAGGTGTCATGGGCACCGACTTCGCTTTGAGCACAGGAAAGCAGGGCTTTGTTGGCAGATCCTCTATAAAGAGCAAAACCTTTTCTCCGCTATCTCAATATTTCCAGTGTTTCTGGACCGTGGGAAACCAGAGAGCAATCAAAAGAGCTTTGGTGTGTGGCTCCGACTCCTTGTCCTGTGGAGCTCAGGGGCTGGCAACTCATTTGGACTCAACACTGCCAGGCTACCCAGCCACTCCGCCAGAGTTCACAAGCAGGGCGGAGACCATGCTCAGACTGACGAGAAGGCAGGAGACAGAAAACACGGAGAGTCCCTTTCCATGTCTGTTTCAACAGCCGGATCTAAGAATGGGGAGGGGCCTTGATGGGACACAGTGTGATGTATGCAGGCTCCTCCTTCCCAGTGGAGTTGGAAAATAGACACCCAGCAATCTCCAGGACACGAAGGCCTCTTATATGCTGGAACACACTTAAAAACACAGTGTGTGAGCTTGTAAAATTGCTCCCTGGGTAGAAGGACTTTTTGCCAAGCCTGATAAGCCGAGCCCTATCCCCACAGCCACAAATTGTCCGCCAACCTCCACGTTTGCATGGAGACACACAAACATGTATGCATACACAAACAGAGGTAATAAATCCTGAAACAAATCAGAGCCAATGTACTCCTTCAGAATCTCCAGAGGGTTTATGAGGCATGGAAGGGAGAGAAGACGCACTGTGGATTTCAAAGTCCGAGCCAGTGTGTGTGCACATGTGCGCGCATGTGTGTGTATGTGTGTGCGTGTGCATGTGTATGTGTGCGTGCATGTGTGTGCGTGAGCGCGTGTGTGTGCGAGCACGTGTGTGCGAGCATGTGTGTGTGTGTGCGCGCGTTTGTGTGTGCCAGTGCATGTGTGCGAGCGCATGTGTGTGCCAGCGTGCGCGTGAGTGTATGTGTGTGTGCACGTGTATGTGTGCGTGCATGTGTGTGCGAGCGCGTTTGTGTGCGCGTTTGTGTGCATGCGTGTGTGCATGCATGTGTGTGTGTGGTGCTGGGGGGTGAACCCAAGACCTCACACATGC
Organism: Chionomys nivalis; assembly: GCF_950005125.1. NCBI lineage: Eukaryota > Metazoa > Chordata > Mammalia > Rodentia > Cricetidae > Chionomys > Chionomys nivalis. Next base: position 18,538,436 of record NC_080111.1, read on the forward strand.
CATGCAGGTACCCTCCCACAGCACTACAGCCTTAGATGTGTCTCCCCACTTTTCATACTGAGACAGAGTCTCCCCAAATCGCTCACACTGGCCTTGTGCCTGCTTGAGAGACTATTGGGCCTTGAACTTGTGATTCTGCTGTCTCGGCCTCCAGAGTAGCTGAGATTACAGGCCAGTACCACCAGGCCCACGATTACTCTTGCTATCTTTCCCTCTTATCAACAAGCATTGAGTTTCCTAGACCTCCATCTTCCTATCCCCAATTTCCCTGCCATGTAGGAAACATTGTCTAGATCTGGGGACTTCCCTGAGGTCCAGCTGCTTCTCCCAGTATCTAGGAGTGTTTCCCCTGATCTAGTTGTCTTTGCTCTTGGACTTCTGTGGTCAGGCTCAGCTTTATGTAGAGGAAAGCGGGCTGGATGCTGGACAGGAGGAATCCTTAGCTTTTCTTAGACACCCGAGGGGATTCTTCTCAACGCGGCTTGAGAAAGATACCTCATTGGCTCACTGACCTTTCAAAACGGGTGGATTTGGGTTTGGCTTAAGGGAGGATGGACCTTTACTTGTTTCTCTGTTTGTTTGATTTTTGCAGTGTATGAAGTCTAACAGGTGGGGACTTGCGGTGGTGTTGGCATGTGTCAGTATATACCAGGGTCACCTCAAGGTGCAGCGTGGTGGCCCTCAGGTGCTTCATTATGTCCTGTACTCAGCACAGGTGTTTCTGAGTGATCTGTGGAGGTGCCTGTGGACAAGATAGATGCGCTCAGCCGTGGATGCCAGAAGATGAAATTAGATTTCAGAATTTATTACTGAGGCAAACCACCCTTTGCCCTATTGAAAAGGCAGACAAATACTGCCAGGGCAATGGAGCCACTCCTGGCTCCCGGGAGCATCGTCTTGGGTTGGGAGGGAAAGCCGTAGCAGCTCCCCTTTTGCCTTTCATCAGGGGCAGACAAGCAAGTTGAGCCTCAGCACTTGGTGACCTCAGCACTTGGTGACAGTTCTCTGGGCTCCAGCCACACAGCCACAAATACTAAATGTATCAGAGCTACTCTGGCTCGCTAGTCTGAAATCCGGAATTCAGATCAGGATTTGAAGGAGGCTCACCCAGACTCACCAAGGCCTTCCTTCAGAGAAAGTACAAGTTATTAGCAGGACTGTTACAAAGGAAACGCTTAACAGACCAAAGAGGCCAAGTACTCTTCGAGAATTGCTAATGCTCTAGAAGTGCTTATTAAATTCTATGAATAATTAATGAGCCTATTCTAATTTTTTCTTGACAGCAGATTCTTTTTTTTTCCTTGCTGATTTTTTTATTAATTAATTAATTTAATTATTAAAGATTTCTGCCTCTTCCCCGCCACCACCTCCCGTTCCCTCCCCCTCCCCCAATCAAGTCTTCCTTCCTCCTCAGCCCAAAGAGCAAGCAGGTTTCTCTGCCCTGTGGGAGGTCCAAGGACCACCCACCTCCATCCAGGTCTATTAAGGTGAGCATCCAAACTACCTGGGCTCCCACAAAGCCATTACATGCAATAGGATCAAGAACCCATTGCCATTGTTCTTCAGTTCTCAGTAGTCCTCATTGTCCGTTATGTTCAGCGAGACCGGTTTTGTCCCATGCTTTTTCAGTCCCCGGCCAGCTGGCCTTGGTGAGTTCCCGATAGATCATCCCCATTGCCTCAGTGTGTGGGTGCACCCCTCGCCGTCCTGAGTTCCTTGCTCGTGCTCACTCTCCTTCTGCTCCTCCTTTGGATCGTGAGACTTCAGTCCAGTGCTCCAATGTTGGTCTCTTGACAGCAGATTCTTGAGGGCCTCTTCTTCAGTTGCCACACTGTTAGAAACAGCCCTTACATGTGGTCCTCATGGCTTGACTGTCAGCTCCCTGAGGGAAGTCCCGAGTCTCACCTTCGGTGCTGTGCACATAGTAGGTCCTCAGTGAATCTTGAATTAGTTGAGAAGTGATTAATGGTCAATCAATGACATCAATTCCAGGATCTGTCCCATATACAATATTTGTTTTGGTAAAGACACATTTCCTGGAGCTTGTCTTTGGTTAGGGAGTGAAATGAACCCTGGACAAATGATTACCGACGAGAATACCAAGGTTTGCTCGTGATTACCGACGAGAATACCAAGGTTTGCTCGTGATATTCGTCAGTGCGTGTCCTGGAGAAGAATGAGCAGAGGAGCAGCAGAAGGGGGACCGGTTCTGCCCACAGGGTGTTCTGATATGATTGTCTTACGACATTATAATTATTGGGTAGAGGGAGACTTTAAGTTCACAAATATTTAGTCCATTCTTTCCTCCAGGGGCAGCAACTGACCCAAGAGGCATCTACCCTCTCCTTAGAACAGTTGTTTCATCTCCCAGGGGCTTGTAATCGAGTCAAAACCTTCAGAGACACAGGTCACTTGGAAAGCGTAGGTAGGAGCATAATTCAGATACTTGGCTGTCTTTCCCTCTGCGTGGACATCGGGTGCTGCTGGCTGCTGGGTGCTCATGGCGGAGTGCTCTGCTCCATCCTTTCTTGCGCGGCCTCCTCAGATCACTGGGTCTCCCATTGGCATCTGGAAGCATGTTAGTCATCTCCACATAAAGAGCTAAAGAGCTGCCCCATTGTTCTCTGGGAGAGCGCACGGCAGAGTGCCACAAATTCTGTGAAGTGTGTTTGCTTCATTCGGAACAGCAAATAGACCCGAGGGACTTAGGTGTGAAATAGTCTGGGATTTTCTCTCTCTCTCTCTCTCTCTCTCTCTCTCTCTCTCTCTCTCTCTCTCTCTCTCTCTCTCTCTTTCTTCTCCTCCTCCTCCCTCCTCCTCCTCCTCCTCCTCCTCCTCCTCCTCCTCCTCCTCCTCCTCCTCCTCCTCCTCCTCCTCCTCCTCTTCTTCTTGTAAATCCAAGGACACACGGACCTGGGCTCTGGCTAGGTGGTTTAGTTTGCAAATCAAGCGTGTGTCCATTTTGCACACGGGCCTTGACTGCCAATGAAGGACACCTGCACTTCAAAGCAGGGAGCTAATTTGGATAATTTATTCCTGAGCAGTTTTACCGCCAGGATGCTACTTCCCCTGGTCCTAACCTCTTTAGGATTAGTTTGAACAGCAGCTACCTTTGCGGCGAGCACACGCCTGGGGAGCTCACCTCTCAGCTCTCAGCGGGGTGGAGGGAGCGTCTTTATTCCCGCCAGTGGCTGAGAGTCACGTCGGGGGCTGGAGCACTCACACTTGCCGCTCAGTTGATAATCAACAAATTCTCATCCCGAGGACTACGCTTGAAGTGCCTGTCTCCGGAGTTCCTCTTTCAAGGGCTTGACTGTGAAAGCCGCTCTTCAAAGTCCTTATCATCTACACCCTCCGCAGCCGCTCCACCGCTGGGGCTGAGCCGTGACCTGTGCGGCGGCACTTGCGGTTTCTGCCTCCGAGTTGGCTGCTGCGACACCTGGCGGTCAGCCTTATGGTAATTACTTACGGCTGGCTTATTGGCAGCGTGTTTATTCCCGTCCTCAGCTCACTTGGAGTCACACCGATTTTGGTAATCAATGATCTGACAGATTGCTTTTGCTGATTTTTTTTTCTTTCCAGCTGTACCTGTGTTTATCTCTCTGTCACAGATCAGCCTAAGAACCTGAGCTCTGCTCCATACTTCTCTTGCCCAGGATCAGCTTTCTTTGACAAGGTCCTCAAGTCCAGATAAGGGTTCCATTTCAAAGCTGCCCTGAATCCCGAGTTCCATAAGTAGCAGACGGAAGACGAGTGGAATGGCTTAAAACCTGGCACCCACAGTTCCCCAGTCTCCCCATCCTCCGTTAGTCTTTCCTAGGCCAGCTTAAGCCCCGAGAAGTTAAACATGCCTCCTTTGGACCCTGGTAACTCCCTTCAATGCTCTCTTGAGTGTGCCAAGGTTAGGATCTTGAAAGGCAAACAAAGGAAACACACAGGCTTAAAGCAACACTTGACAAGGAAAATGTCATTTTCCTGTGATTAGGCTGTTCCTCGACAAAGTAGATTATATTCTTGATTTTATCTCTTGGTCAATGCGAGTGTTTTCTTGTGTTGTTACTTACTGCCGCTATCCTGTTCTTGGGAGCATTTTATTAAAATGCATCCTGGTTGATCTGGTTTCATGATGTGGTTTATTCCATACTGATGCTGGAGGACCTCTTTCTTGGCCGTGGACACTGTGTATATTGAGATCGTTTCCGCAGCCACGAATGTAGTCTCTTCTTTGGTCTGCTCCTGATGCAGAGCCGGGTTAACACAGCAGGCCAGAGACCACTCTGCTCGGGAATGCCGGCTCTTGACGGTGGCTCTGCGCTGGGAACACAGCTGTCAATCATCCGCTATGCTAATAAGGAGCCTTGTGCTGAATGCTGAGCGCGGACGCTGAGCGCGTCTCACTTCCGTAACCGGCGGATACAAATGATGCGATTGTACTCCACATCTGCTTTCCTCCTGGGGGTCTAGAGTTTTGGGATGTGCTAGGCAGGGGATGCCTGCATGACCAACCCTGGTGAAAATCGTGTGCCGTGAGTTGCTAATGGACTCCCTGTTTCCAGTGCTCTATTTTTGTTGCTTGGAGCGAGGTACCATCTGGGTTACTTAGGGGAGGGCCAGTGTGAGCACAAGAGGAAGTCTGTACAACTGACCTGAGCTCGCGGGAGCTCATGGACTCTGAACCAATAGTTAGGGAGCCTGCGCGGGACCGACCTAGGCCCTCTTTATGTGTGTGACAGTTGTGTGGCTTGGTCTGTTTTTGGGGCTCCTCGCGGTGAGATCAGGACCTGTTTCTGGCACTTAGCAGGCTTTCGGTATCCAGTGCGTGCTGGATTACCTGGCCCCGCCCCTAAGGGGAGGAGCTTAGTCCTGCTCAACTTGTGTCCTCCTGCTTAAACCCTGCTTGTATCTTCTGAATTGAGATGGGAATGGGAATGGGAGGAGAGGATGGAGGGGAAACCGTGGTCAGTATGTAAAATAAATGAAAAAAAAAAAAGTTAACCAAATAAAAGAAAAAGAGGAAGCCTGTATGTTGATGCCTCCAGAAACTGCCTGAATTTTCTCTCTGTCCCACATGACTCTGTTATGAGTCTGTATAGCAATAGTCTCTGCCCCGGAAGCTCTTTCAGCAAATATCTGGGCGAAGGAGTCACCCGGGAACTTTTGAGCCCTGTCATTAGTTATAAAATTCCAGCAAACCATTTGATGGCGTTATCATCCAAGATGAAGAACCGACCCTGGATCTTTGTCACGGCTCACACATCACTGCCCACTGTTCAGCTTAAGTGTCCCGAAGAGCTGAGGGTCTGCTTAGTTTGTGCCTGCTCTCCCACTTCCCTAAGGGGCAGCCCTCCACTCTAATGTCCTTCTCTTGTGTCATCATCTCTAAGCTAATTTTACAAAGTCCACACCTTAGAAGGGCAGCTGGGAAGTGCCAAGATCATTGGCAAGTGTAACTGGGGATTTTAGAAAAGCATACATTCAAAGCGAAATCTGTAATATCACAATAGCTAATCATATCGGTACGGACACCCTCGAAAGTGTGCCCATGCATTTAAAAGGTTCTCCGTGTGGTTAATTTGAGAGTCTAACTCAACCGCTTGTTTTGGATGACGTGAAGGATGAGGCGATGTTGGCAGGGTCTTAGGTTTTGTCCTGCTCCAAAGCTATGTGATCATGTTTTCCTCATGCAGACAGGACACGAGGCATCAGTCTGAAGCAGGGTTGCTTCACCTTCTCATGGTAGACAAGCAGCTGGTGCCACAGATGTGGAAAGTATGAACAAGGGATTCGAAAAGGAGCAGGAAGCCGAGGGCAGTGAAGCTGACTGAGCAACTTTGTAACAATTCACTTGTTAGGGTATTAAGGGCGGTAGTAACTTTGTAGCGATTCACTTGTTGGGGTATTAAGGGCGGTAGTAACTTTGTAGCGATTCACTTGTTAGGGTATTAAGGGCGGTAGTAACTTTGTAGCGATTCACTTGTTAGGGTATTAAGGGCGGTAGTAACTTTGAAATCCCTCACTAGATAATAGCCAAGTCTCAGCATGGAGTGAAACACCTTCAAAATGAGGTGTGTTCAGAAGTGGCAGAATTTTCCAGGTTTCTTTGGTGTTGTCGATGCTTTCAGTACACAAAGTCATTCTAGTCTAGCAGTTCAAATTCTTCACAAAGGGTTTATTAGTGTTGGTATCATTTACCAAGCCTATGCTTATTGCTGCTGTCAATATTTAAAAATAGTTTATTAGATCCAAGCATTGTGTGTGGGAACATGGAATAAAGTATTTCCTTTATTATATTATATTAATTTTTATTATATTATAAAAACTTCTCAGGACAGCTCGGGCTGTGAAGCTTTTGGTATGAGGATCGATCAGTTGTGCCAGCTCTACCATCTACACTGTGAGTGATGCCTGTAATCAGGATTCTGGGAAATAACAACTTTAAGGACTACTGGAAGCAAACAATGATTTAGAATGTACTTTAAAGCCTTCACCCACCGACAGCTCAGGATGTAGCCCTCAGATACTGCTCAGTGCCAAGCTACCATGCTCTTGCTATGCCACCCCCGCCATGATAACGGACTAGCTTTTTGAAACTGTAACCAAGCCGCCAACTAAATACTTTGTTTTATTTTTTAAAAAAATAAAAAAAACCTTCCGCAAACTCATATGAAAACAGCATCGGAATGATTTTTTTGAACAACCCCTAAATGCCAGGCAAATGCAGCCACGGAATGAGCTGAAGTTAGCATTTCAAATATCACACCCTGAAGATTGGCTCTGGCTCATCCCTGGCCCAATTTAGTAATCCCATAGGATTGTCTCAAGCGTGTGATGTTTTAGAGAGAAACTGGGAAATGACTGCAGACTCAAATGAGCAGAGACCTATTGGCCTCATTAGAAAGGCTCCCACGTACACATGGTGCCGGCTCTCCCTGCACACTCAGACGTGCCCTGTGAGCTCACACATTCGCTACGTTACACATTTCCTAGCTTCATGAGCTAAAGAAGGGGTTCACACACAAACATCTGGGGCTTAAGTCAACATGTGTGCTTATCTGTCTACTGACAGTAAATACCTATTCGGGTCGCAGTAGAGGACAGATGTAGTTTTATATTAAAAAACCCGAATGTCTGCACGTTTGCAACACACGGGAAGAGCAGAACACAGGGGAGGGGAAGTGTGGGACGCACCGTACTCTGGGACTTGTCCGGTTCCCCGCTTCAGCAACAGCCTTGCTCGTCTTCCTCCGGATTTGATCAGCTCTATCGCTCTGGCGTGCGTCATGTCCCTTGTGCTTTCCCCATTGATCTCAATGATCTGATCTCCTACCTGCCAATCAAAGAGAAATAAAGTCAGGCAAAGATGGTGTGCTTTCTCAACTGTCCAAGTATCACCCCCTTCCTAAGAGCACCTGTGCCCACCCGTGGCAACACCCCGGATCTGAGTAACTGCATGGAGACTGGGTCACCCATGATTAGTTAGGGCGGCAGGGGCCTCAGTTAAAATACTGGGCATTAAAATATTAGAGAATAGGTCTGATATTACAATTCAAAATATCTTGGCAGCTTTGTTTGGCTCAAGAAGTAAACATTCTATGGCTTTTTTTTTTTTATTGAACACATCACCATCCTTCGGCTTTGTACCGCATCTGTTTAGCATGTTAGGAGGAATGACCAGTTTTTGTGCTTCTCGGAGAATATTTGCCATGCATCATTTAAGCTTCTCTGGTTGCGAGTGAGACACTGCCTTCATGGCAAGAGGCAGTTAGTGGGTATCCCAGTTTGATGGTAAGTTCTCTAACACTGCCCCTCGAATTAAAATTTGACTCCTTATTCTCTACACAAGACGAATGCTCTTGTGAAAGTTTTGCCACGTTCATGCCTGGTTGCCGGAAGCTGTGTGGTGAAAAGTCACTCCCTCCGGAAATGTTAAAAATGCCTGTGCTCCATGAGCAGTTCCCCATTTAGCTTTGGTGAATAGATACCAGAGTACGAAGAGCTTCAACTGTGAACGTATCATGTAACTCTCAGAGGACCACTGTTGTCGTGGCCTCTGAATTAAAATGTATTGAATTTCAGGGCAGGCTACTTAAAGACAAATAAACTGGGGTTTTAAAACACAATGAGTTGCTCTCTAAAAATTTATTGTAGATGGTTTCTTAAACAAAGATGATCTCATCGTAATTAATATCTATAAAGCAGAGAGAACCAACTACAGTCAAGTAGATTGGGAAGACAGAGGAAGAGATAGTCGCTATCACCATGGAAACAGGGCACTGTAGCTGTCTAAAAAGGATTGGTCCAGAGGCCCAGACCCTTTCCAATACAAGGGCAATAAGGATTTCCCTGCATGTGTTTGGTAGCCTCTGGAGGCATGGGCTTGGGGCAGTGGAAGAGAAAAGTATTATTTCTGTGCCATTCATTTTACATAGGATACAGAAGACAGACTAAAGGTTAATGTCACTGTCCTGGCTAGTTTTATGTCAACTTGACACAAGCTAGAGTTATCTAAAAGGAGGGAACCTCATCTGAGAAAACGCTTCCATGAGATCCAGCTGTAAGGCATTTTCTTCATTAGTGATGGATGGGGGAGGATTGTGGGTGGTGCCATCCCTGGGCTGCTGGTCCTGAGTTCTATAAGAAAGCAGGCTGAGCAAGCCATGAGGAGCAAGCTAGTAAGTAGCACCCTCCATGGCCTCTACATCAGTTCCTGCTTCCGGGTTCCTGCCCTGTTTGAGTTCCTGTCCTCACTTTCTTTGATGAATAATGATATGGAAGTATAAACCAAACCCTTTCTTCCCCAAGTTGCTTTGGTCACGGTGTTTCTTTACACTAATAGTAACTGTGAGACAGTCTCTTCATGTTTCCTTAACTGTCACTGTTCCTAGTGGGGAAGAGCTATGTCCTGGAGTCAAGCGGCTCGTGAGGGCTGTTTGGGTGAAGGCTTCACTCCTTCATCCTTCAGCCCCTGGCATCCATATATCCAAAGAGTCTGGCATGTTTGGGTGAAGGCTTCACCCCATCCCCTGGTATCCATGTATTCAAAGAGTCTGGCATGTTTGGGTGAAGGCTTCACTCTAGCCCCTGGCATCCATATATCCAAAGAGTCTTGGATGTTCGGATGGAAGCTCTACCCCAAGCTCCCTTCCCTGCCTCAGTCCAGACTCCACCCTGGAGAAAGCCTATCAAATGATGACTCATCCCCTGAGATGCTCAAAACCACTCCCACGGGGTATTTAAACTGCTTCCCTCCCCAGAAAAAAAAAAAACACGTGGTTTTCTGGTCTTCCTTTTTCATCTCCTCTGGGGGTCTGGAAAGCCACCCAGGAGAGTTTGTATCCATTAAATGTGAGCTTTTTCTAATTCGGTTGGATTTGGTCTAATTTGGATTGCTACATCAGGGGAGAGGCTTACTGGGCTGCAGGAACTTTTCAAGGGCTACGCATCTACATGACCAATAAAAGTGAGAACTTTTAATCCCAACTCAAGGAGTCTTCACCCACAATGTAAACCGCAAGGCGTAGTATTAAATTACGGAAAACTAAGGGCTAAGCCACATAAAGCAAATCTCCCATTTCTCTCTCCCTCACTTCTCAGCTCAAGTCCAGCTGGTTCCTGAATACCTTCACCTGGACGTCCACCAGAAATCTCAACAGCATGCACATGAGTCCACCAACTTCCCCCAATGCAGATTCTGTCTTAGTTTCTAACTGTTAGGGATGAGGACTCCCCTGTCCTTAGGCAGGACAGCAAATTATGGGGCATAGAAGAAAAATGGACTCTGGAGTTTGGCTGAAGCCTTTTGCCAGCTGGGAAACAAGGATCCTAACACAGTTAAGTTTTGCACAAGGCCCCCCTTTCCTCCCAGCTATGAACCTACACTTTCCTGGGAATCTCACCTGGAGGCCCATTTACAGTAAAGCATACCCCCGAATGCCCTGTGTAGCTCTGGGGGCTCCTGGTTTTACCTTATCAGATTGTAGCCCCCTCCAAAGCACACCAGAAGTCACTTGTCAAAAGAGAAAAGAAAAAAGGACATTTCTTGGAAGTTCTTTGAGATGTAGCATGAGAGTCACCAAAATGGTGTATCTCAACTGCTAAGACACGTGACTGCGACTCTCCCATGAGAACACCATACCCAGGCTTTAGTCTGTTTCATCTTATCTTCCTCTCAATCCCCTTGCTTAAAATCTATGCCCCAAATGCCTTTTAATAACTGGCCATTCTTCTCGAGAAGCGTACCCACACTCTCTGGTGTGCTTCACTCGTCCCCTGTCTGGTTTTAAACCCCAACTCTGTTTCATAGTGGCTCCTTTTGAAATTCTTTTCTGAAGCCAAGAACCCTGGGCTGGCTCGAGTCAAGGTTCTTAAAGAGTTGAGCGGGAACTGGCAGCCGCAGTGAGGAGCTACGCTTCTGCCTTTGCCACCATCATTCGTGCAAGCCACAAGCATGGGGTCATTCTGCACTCCTTAAAGGTAAACGTTCATTACTATTTATTTTGGACATATGTGTGTGCCACGTGTCTGTGGGAGCCAGAAGAGAGCAACGGATTCCCTGGACCTATATGGTGTTGTGAGAGCCCGGCATGGATACTGGGTACTGAAGTATGGTCCTCCACACGAGCAGGAAGTGTTCTTGACTTCTGAGCCGATCATGTCTCCAGCCCTAAGTCCTTTTTCAGATGCAGCTGCTCTGCACCTATTCCGACTCTTATGCATCCAGTTGTGTACCGGCTCAGTTCTGGCCTGTGCCTGGGTCAGTACGATGTTCTCCAAGCACCCCAGTTCGCCCCACTGTCATTTGTCCCAAGGGATGCTGTGCTGACTGAGGTGTCAAGAATTTCGCTGCCTTCCCTTTCTCACAGGCCTGGATCTCCAGGCCCAGCCTAAGTGTCTTCTCTTCTGGGGTACCCTTCTCATGCCTGTCAACCTTCTCAAGCAAAGACTTCCAGTCACACCCCTCCTTCTGTTGTCAGTGATTTGCCGCATTCCCTCCAAGACCCTGAGTGTCTCCACTCAACAGACGGGTTTTAATGAAACTTACTATGTGTGAGAGAGCCCACTGGTTGTACGGAGACAAATGCCGCAGTTTCTGTTTGCAGTATGTTTTTGTCTGGTTAAAGTAGAAAGTGTGTAGAGATGACAATAAATGTCATTATATCGTGACTATGGCCCTAAGGGAGCAGGGGAGGGTATCGGCCCCAGAAGGACATCTACGGGCTGTCAGAATGGCGTGCTGGTGGCAAAATGTCACCTGAGTTGTGAACCTCTAAGTTACACATTTTCCCTGCTATGGGAAACTGGCAGCATCAAAGGGGAGAACACAGGGCTCAGTAAACACCCCCGGAAGTACCAAGAAAGTCAAAAGATTAAGTACAAACACTAGTTTAATGCAGATTGTAAAGTAAGGCAATCTGTATCTTATCTGAGTTTTACCTCGAGATTGTAAAAATTCCTTTGTTCAGACCTAATGCTTGGTGCCCCTACTATAAAAAGGTGAGTTCAGAAACCAGCCTTTGCCACAGCTTTACAAAATATATTTCTGGCTGTGGTCTCAGCTAGCTGTGCCCCATGTAGATTTTTTATTTTATTTTTTCCTGGAATAAAGTTTGCTTCTGGTTTATTTGACTTTGGTGGTCTGTCCCCATCTTTGAGAGACCCCCCTGGACCTAACAATAAAAAATATATTAAATATAGGGTTCATTTCAACTTCTTTATGGCCACCTGCAGAAACATGCTTAGCAAGTTGCATCAATCTGTCATCTATCATCTATCTATCTATCTATCTATCTATCTATCTATCTATCTATCTATCATCTATCTATCTATCAATCAATCTATGTATGTATGTATCTATCTATCATCTATCTATCTATCTATCTATCTATCATCTATCTATCTATCTATCATCTATCTATCTATCTATCTATCTATCTATCTATCTATCTATCATCTATGTATCTATCATATATCTATCTATGTATCTATGTATCTATCTATCGTCTATGTATCTATCTATCATCTATGTATCTATCATATATCTATCTATGTATCTATCTATCATCTATCTATCTATGTATCTATCTATCATCTTTCTTTCTTTTGAGGCAAGGTTTCACTATGTAGCCTTGGCTGGTGTGCTAAGTAGAAAGGGCTGGCATCAAACTCATCGAGATCTGCCTGCCTCCGCCTCTGAGAATGGTAGGATTACAGGCTGCACCATTGTGCCCAGCTGGGAGCAGATTGTTATCAGTTAATGGCTCTTATCTGACTATTACAAAACAGGAACCTGTTCTGCATGACCTTCTTGAAGGAAATGATCCCAGATCAGAGTCCAGTGTGAGAAGCTAGGCTTCTCAGATATGGATAACCTCAAGTCCTTACTTCAGGGAGGCTGAGTGTGGGCCACCTTCGTGGATAATATTCTCAGGTAGCATATCAGGGCTATCACATGCGTCACTTACAGGCTGTTTGTCCCACTGGCTCTGTCGTTTGTCCCTGCTACGCCCTCTTCACAGGCAGGGCCTCAGCTAATCAGGGCTGAGGCAGTGCATGCTTGGTTTGCTCTTCAGTTACAATGTATCCATCCTCACACTATAGAGACATAGGCTCTGGGCACCTTAGCATAAGCCTCAAGTTTTCTGGAAATGTTGCCTCAAGTAACCGGAGTCAAACTGTAACAATTTCCATAATATTTGTAGGAAACAGATGAAATTTCATGATGGTGAATTGAGCAAATTCTTAGAGGTCTGAGGAAGAAGAGCAGCTGACTTGAAAGATACCACAAAGTGCTCGAGGAGAAGAGTCCACAGTTAGGACCATTGCTCCAGCTGTCACTTCCTGCTACTCATACAGGAAGGTGTTGGTGGCCACAGGTCACCCGGCTGAAGCAAGAGACAGACTGATCGCTACTTGACGGTGACTTTTATATATTTTTACAATTCCGAAAATGTTTATTTTTATTTAGGCATATTAGTGTTTTGCCCGAATGTTCACCACTTGCATGCCTGCTGGTGTCTGTGATAGCTGGAATAGGGCCTGCAAGCCCCTGGGTTTGGAGTAACTGGTGGTTGCCAGCCAACATGTGGATGCTGGGAACTGGAGCGATTCTCTGCCAAGGCTCTTAGCCAGCCTTCGGACCTGGCTGGCCTTTTACATCGAATGACAGTTTTTATGATAGACTTTTGTTAGATGTTCTGTTACTGTTATCATTCCGAAGTGCTGGAAGCGCAGAGCCCAGGGCCTGGTGCATTCTAGCGCCCTGAGCTCTGAGCTGCATCTCCAGCCCTGTTGGTAACCATTTGCAGCGAGCATGTTTTCCCAGGGCTCCACCAAGTGTTTTTCTTAACCACCTCACTCCCCTCATCAGAGTGTGATCGAATTAGAAGGACCCGGCAGCCCATCACATAGCTTGGCTCTTGTTCCATGCCGGGACAGGAGCCCATCAAGTCGGCGCGGTCTTCGGTGGAGAAAACTCGGAACCCGGCAGGAAACGGAAATGAATGCTTGCGAGTGTTCACGCTGTGAAATTTATTTGCTTCAAATTCATTTCCACGTTGAAAATTCAGTTTCTTTCTCTCCTTACATTATGACCCAGATGGAGTAACCATTTAAAAGAGAAACTTTCCAATATTTCTCAAGAAAATTCATCCCAAGAGAAATGTGAACCGACCCTGTAGATATGCGGGGCCCTTGATCAAGGCTAAGCCTGAGCGCCTACCAGCCTAGGAGGACACGGGGGTGAGGGCCGCAAGTGAGTTGAAGAAGCTATAGGCCGCTGCATGATTCTGAGAGCTGCTATGAGCTGAGGGTGGTGTAACATATTCTGTGCTTTTACGATGTGATGTTCACCCTTTAAAAAGACGCAATCACTGTTTAAGAGATGTCAGTCTTTGACTGGAGTGCACTGATCCGCAGCGGAGCATTGCCGGGGATGGATGTTCTAATTAGCAGACTGCCCTTGGCAGCGACTCCAGGAGCGGTCTCTGCTCAGAAGCCTCCATTCCTCATTCAAGTTTTAAAAAGCCTCTAAATTTAAACGTGGAAAAATTGCGAAATTCGCAGATCATTTAGTATCCCGATTGTAGAAACAGTCAGCCTTTAAATGAAGACTCGGTCTTTGCCATCAAAGCCTGGGTTTTCCCAGGGCAAATGCTGTAGACTCCAAACCGTGTGCACAGAGCAAGTTTTTTAAACTCTCTGTAGTCCCCTAGAACTCTCTCTTGTGGTTGCTGCCTCCTTCTGAAGCACCCTTTCTGGCTTTGTGTGTGTTCTTGGATCATCTCTTCCGGGCACTCTGAGGATCTGAGCGCGTTCCTCTCATCTGTCCCCTTTGAAGATGCGGTTTCAATGGTCTGCCTGGATGTTCTCCTCCTTCATTTCAAACAGGTGAATCTTACTCATCCCTTAAGGCCAATGTCAGCTACCAGAGCATCCAAGAGGCGCTTCTGGGATCCCCCCAGCCTTGGGATGTCCTTTCCTGTGCATTTCTTTACAAGAATTTCCTTTTCCTGTCTAATATTGTAAGCTTCCCAGCAGCGGGAACCCAGCCACAGGGAAATGTTTCTGTGTATTGTTCAATAGAACCATGCATGAGCAACTGAAGGGAGGACCTTTTTTTTTTAGATATTTCATTTGGTTCTGTGCTCCCTTCTTGCTTAGTTAAGGTTTATAATAAGAATTTACCTTGGTTTCATAGTATATCTTACCTGTTTTGACCCAGATTGAATAACACACAACATACGTACATACCTTATGACCTATAGAGCAATCTGTAAATACAATCTATTGCTGATTATAGGAGTCACTTGCTTCTTCATCACCATCATGATAGAAGAGGGGAAAGGAACACAGGAGGAAGCCTAGCACAGTGACCTTAGGAGACAGGCAGCTGACTGATTGAGAGCGAAGTGGGGAGTGGAGCAAATATTGCTTCTGTAGAAATAACGCAGAGAGGGAGAAGACTCTCCTTGAGTTGTTAAGTACTGCCTCGCAGGCATTCTTACAGGACAGCGTTGCTGTTTTGATTTTGTGATTCAAGATGAAATCTTCAGGAAGAGACTCTCACTGAATTCTTGGCAGGTAATTTAAACTCCAGCTAATACAAAGAAATCACCACAAGTGTGGCAGCAGACATGAATGCTAAGACAGTGTTTAAAATAAAGGCAAGCTTGCTGAAGCAGAAATAGTTTCCACAAAGGAGGAAAACACAAGCGGCCCCTTTCTGTTTTCAGTTGCTGTTTAACTGCTCAGGCAAGAAGAGCCTGGGTAATATCTCAAAATCACTTGCCCGAGCAGGAATGGAGGCTCCCGTTGGCAGCCAAGCTGAGCTTCTGCAGCTGCTCAGAAATCACTTACATAAGGTCATGAAGTCTTTCTGCGTAGTTGATAGAAAAATAAACAGGAAGAAAACCAGAGGGAACTTCAACTGCAGGCGGCATGTAGGCTATCTTCTCCCTTCCCTGCATGCAGCTGAAGGCAAAGAAGAGCATTGCTCTGCACACTTGCCTAACCAGACATACCTGTTCCCCAGAAGTGATCCCCAACTGGACTCTGAGCAATGCTGCTCTTTTGTCCAGGATAGTAATTTCTGCTTTGCTGAAGCTGACTGTCTTTCTGCATTTCTGTGCAGACTCTTTGTGAGCGTGCTGACTCTGGACCTGATGTGGGGGCCATGCAGGTTAAAATGTGAATGCTTCATCAAGATGCATGGCAGCCATGCATAGCGGCCAGGTACAATCTTGAGAGCAATGTAACGAAGGCATTATTTTACAGCTGTGGACTGGGAGAAAAGGAAACGGGCTGTGGAGGCACCAGCGTGTAAACAGCGGCGCTGTTGCCACCTCTAGCCTGAAAGACCCGAGGAAGGAAAGAGAGGTTACTGGGATCAAGAAAGAGAACCATGCAAGAGAGGCTGCCTGCTTGGAGTTAGAGCTGCAGAGAGAAAAAGTTCTGCTAGGCCCGGAGCACAGCTTCAGGGAGGAGCAACATAAGAAAAACAACCATCGCAGTGCAGAGAGAACACCGAACCATGGCACTTCCCGCCCATAGACTTCTGCTTCCAAATTCCTGGAAGCTGGGATTATGTTACTTTATATGGAAAAAGGACATTCTATCTATCTATCTATCTATCTATCTATCTATCTATCTATCTATCTATCTATCTATCTATCTATTATCTATCATCATCTATCATCTATCTATCTATCTATCTATCTATCTATCTATCTATCTATCTATCTATCATCTATCTATCTATCTATCTATCTATCTATCTATCTATCTATCTACCAATCTATCTATCTATTTAGGGCTAGGGATGAGATGTGAGGCCTTGTGCTCTACCCCACTCTTTTTTTCTGTACCAGGGACTGAATTAAATGCGTCACACATATCAGAAGAGGGCTCTGAGCTACCTGAACTTCACTCCACGTTAAGGTTCATGAGATGAGCTATCCCGGAATATCTGGCTGGGTCCAATGAAGTCCCAAGAGTCAAGATCTAAGAGAGATGAAAGGAAAGAAGCAGAGGTCGGGGAGGGGAGAATACACTAAGCTGCTGGATCTGCGGACTGAGACCTGGTCTAGAAGCCAAGGCAGGCAGATGGCTCAGGACACTGGAAAAGGTGACGTTTTTCTCTGGATGCCCGTTGCAGAAGCCAGTGCTGCCAACTTGATGCCTCCCTTTCAACCCAGTGAAAGAACTTGGACTTTTGACCTCTAGGATTGTGAGACACTCAGTGTGCATTGTTCCAGCCACGAAATCCGTGGGCATTTATTATAGCATGCATA
Source organism: Chionomys nivalis (assembly GCF_950005125.1). Lineage (NCBI taxonomy): Eukaryota > Metazoa > Chordata > Mammalia > Rodentia > Cricetidae > Chionomys > Chionomys nivalis. Next base: position 18,555,223 of record NC_080111.1, read on the forward strand.
CAACACTAACGTATGTAGTCTCTTTCTGTTGATATTTCTCAGTGGCCAAATCTAACATACACCAGAGGCCAGGAGCATTTTGGCAATCCAAACACATTACCCCAAGGACGCCGCATGGGGCAGGGACAGAAAGGGACAGACTTGGACGAGAAGGTGGACTAGAGGAAGAACTGACATTGGGGTGTAGTTGATGCAGGGAAGGATGGAATGCCAAGTGGTGTGACAGATGTGGGGGTTAAGAAGCAGTTCACGAGCAGGACGTCCAAGTTGAATGCTGTTTGCTTTGTCCGGCTCACGCTGGCAAGGTGGTCTTGGGAACCCGGCTCTGCTGTAATGTTTAGTTTTACCCACGGACATCCCTTTAAGACCCTTTGTGGGAAAGCCAGCAGGGTCAGTGATGTTCAGAGATACCCTCAGCGAGAGTGAGAGTAGCTCTCTCCTTCCCTCCAGCCTCTGCCCCACTTCCACTGCCTCCTTCTTCCCCTCCTCTCTCGGTACTGTGACCACTGCTGGGACTCCTACCAAGAAGTCACTACTGTCAGGTTATGCAGCCCAGCCTCTCCTCTCCCAGCACCTGCCCGAATCCTCATGGTCTCCATGCCGTGTGGCTCCTTATGAATCTATAACACTGTAGTGTGTTTCTACCCATCTCCTGCGTCCAGTCTGGCCCATTTCTTACCCAGGTCCTGGGTTTCCTGTTTTTTTTTTTTTCCCCTCTCCCCCCCACTTGAACCTCATCTATTAACCACGGCCACTGAAAAATTCTACTCAGATTCTCCATGCAGCCATCACTGGCCATTGCAGAGACAGTTCCTCCTCCTTTCTCGCTGGTCCCAATACAGTGTAGCTTGCCTCTCTTACAGCGCTCAGGGCATCAAAGCCTCTAGAGTTGATATGTGCGCTTTATTCCTCCTACCTCTCAATTAACAAAATTATCAATTCTTGGGAAGTGTGACTATGTCTTTGCAATACTTCCTGGTGGTAGTATTGTATTGCTTAGGAATAATAAAGAATAGAATCTCCTTATAAAAGGGGTGAAGATTAGTCCCGTTCCTGCTGCTGGAAGAGGGAGACGCTGAAGAGAGATGGGGTGGGCGGGAGAGAGGAGATTATGCATCTTTGGGCCCTCATGCTTAGAGCCACGAGGCAGGATGTGCCTTTGTGTTTTGCCACTACTGATAAAGATGCTTGGAACGAGATGAAAGCTTCATGAATGGTTTGTAAAGAAACACATACCTACTTGACTTTGAGCTAAGCTAAAGTTCGATTTCTGTGAAAACAAGTACTCAGATATTTTTAATATTTACAATCTTAAGAAGGTAGAAAATGTCATACAAGGGAAGCCCTCCCTGTCTTCTTCAGCTTTCAGAGAGAGGTAACCCTGTAATGTTTTGCCGACAAGTCCCGGAATGGGATAGCCACAGGCGGAAGCATCCCTTTGCTTTTCGCGTTTGCTACATCAACTCACATAACCGGCTAAAAACAGACAGCGATTGTCCCCATGAGAAGCCCTGGGAAATAAACTCCTAAGGAACTTCTAATTATACCCCGGAGTATAGCTGGCGAACAAAGAGCACGCTGTGGTTTTATAGTGCCGCTTGTAGCATTTAGCGTGTGCGTGTCTGTGTGTCTGTGTGCACGCAGGCAAGTGAGCAAGGTGGCTTTTTAATAAATACGGGGGGGGGGTAAACGAGGAGAGCTGAAGGTAGTCATTAGTCTCTACTCGCTACTATGGTCTGGGATGAGTCCCCCAAATTCGAGTGAGGGAAACTTGGTTCCTTGCACATCAGAGTTGGGGCAGGGCCTTTGGGAAGGTGTTCCGGTCTTGAGAGCTCCTTCCTGATGAGTGGATGGATAAAAAGGGCCATGGGAGTGGGTTGGCCCTTCTGCTATTTGCCTCCTGCCTTGCTGACACCGAAAAGGACCCATGCTGGATCCTGGTACCTTCATCTTGAACTTTTGAGACCACAAAACGGAAAAAAAACACATGGCTGGTCTTCATGAGCGGTTCTCAGACACTCTGCCGTAGCAATGGGAAGGCACCCACAAATCACACACAGCAGCAGAGGGCAAGGAGCCCACTTGTTTCCTCTGGGTTTTATTTCCCTCACCTTAAGTGGGTACTCTGAGATTTAGAGAAAAGTGGGGAGCTATGGAAGACACATAGTTTGTAGGGGTACAAGGCCAACTCTAGGTTCTCTGACTCTACGACTGAGGATACTTTAGCACCCCAGGAAGGGAGAGAGACACAGGGGTACTCATTTCTAGAATGAGATAGGATAGAGGAGCCTACGATTCTTTGCCTTTGGGGTTGTACTAGCCGATTGTGTGTCTACTTGACAGAAGCTAGAATCGTCAAAGAGGAGGGAGCTTCATTTGAGGAAATGTCTCTGTGATCTCCAGCTGAGAGGCATTTGGGCTGGTGGTGCTGGGTTCTATAAGAAAACAGGCTGAGCCAGCCATGGGAAGCAAGCCAGTAAGCAACTTACCTCCATGGCCTCTACATCAGCTCCTGCCTCCAGATCCTGCCCTGTGTGAGCTCCTGTCCTGACTTCCTTCAGTGATGGACATGGTATGGAAGTGTACGTCACATAAACCTTCCTCCCCAAGTTTATTTGGTCGCGGAGTTCACCACAGCAACAGCAGCTCCAAGACAGGGGCATTGCTTACGCATAACAAGGCGTGATGAGGGTGAACACAGAGTATGTGTTTGAAAACGTCATAACGAAACCCATTATTCTGTAAGCTCAAAATAGGCACGATCACATTCCAAGCCACTCTAACACCCAGGCCACACCACGAGGGAGAATTCGGCAGATGTGGTGACAGCTGGGGCGACAGCCAGAACTGTGACTAAACCTCCTCAGCAGCGCATGGCTCTGAACGTCCCTGATCAACTTAACCTTTCTCTTCAGATAACTGCACAAACTCCATGGCGTCTCAGACCAGCAGCACCACGTGTGTCCTTGTGCAGCCTTTGAAGTGTGCACAAAGTGTAATATAGGCAGGGACAGTCACGGCGATAGCAGGCACTGGGGTCTTCCATTAAGAGTTTAATTTCAAGGCAGCTCCCCAGAGAACCTTTACTCATCACTATGGTATTTGGTGTCAGCAGCAATGAGTGCTGATTATAATAATTTTTAAAGTGAAGTACTAACACTAAATAAAAAGCCAGAGGAGCATCGTGGTACCGTCATTATGGCACACAAAATAAAAATTATCCATTTATCTTCCTTTACTATTTAAAGTTACATATTAATTACTTGAATTTTGCAATAGGGATGTAGCCGAGTGTCTGAAAATCTTGTTTCTGTTTGAGTTCATTCAGATTGTCCATCCATGCATGAGAACAGCTGAGCTATGAAATTGGGCAACATGTTTTCTGGCAATAATGAGCTGATAATATTCCTTAGGAGTATTTGAGGGACAGCACCATCGATAGGCTAATTGGAAATAAAAAGGCAAAGGTTTCGTAAATCACGAGACTAAAAAGCCCCTGGGTTAGGGTGGCTTTGCAGTGGATGTCTGGAACTCTCCCACTTTGCCGTCTAGGATAGGAACTCACTGATGAATGCAATGGTGATGCTGCAGGATGCCCCGGCAGGTCGCCGTTTCCAAAGGGGGCTTTCGCACCCATAGCTTGGCTCAAGCGTGCTGTTCTCTCTCTTCTGTTTTTGTAAACTGACTCCTGCGTCTAATAAAATGCATAGGATGTTGGGTGGAGAGAAGAAACACAGTCTGATGTAGGGATACGAGAGCTCACCCTAGTTGGAATGTTCAGAGCCCAGAGTACCGCTTGCTTGTAACAGTTAGGAGGTGACAGACAGTTAAGATGATAATACTCTATCACGCATAACAGTGAATAACTCAGGTTCCAGTAACTCTAGGTTCTCTACGTGAACATCTGTTCATACACGACCAGAGTTTTGTCTCCATGTAAAATCCTCAGTCAATTAAGAGGTTTTATGCGGTGTGAGCCTCCCCGGTGGGAAACTCCGGCCCTTTACAATGCGTTCCATGTACCCAGCACAGTTTTGGGCCAGATTCTGTTAGAAACATGATCACATTTAATTCTGAAATGAACAGAGGCAAATATTCCCTGGGAGAGAACAGACAGAGAATTTAAAATCAAATCTGGAAAGGAAACTTTGCTGCTGCTCCACAGGGAGCTGATCAACGAATAACACAGGAAGAGGACTGGTACGAAGATATCAAGTTAATTTTCTGTGTGATTATTTAATTTGAACCACCCATGGTGTGGGAAGTCCTGTATATGTGTTGCTTTTATTGGTTAATGAATAAAGAAACTCCTTTGGCCTGTGATAGGGCAGAGTAGAGCTAGGCGGGGAAAACTAAACTGAATGCTGGGAGAAAGAAGGCGGAGTCAAGGAGAAGCCCAGACAGACGCTGGAAGTGACAACACACCCATGCTTCTTTTGTTTACACTTCTCTCTCTCTCTCTTTGTAATTTTTTTTTTTAATACATCTTAACTTAGTCTAACCTCCTTAGCACTTTGTGAGCATTTGAGGATCATTTTGATCCCCTTCATGAACCTTCCCCTTTCTTTTTGGGACTTCAGGTTTTTATCTTGGATTATTGCTCCAATTATCACTTCCATTGTCTCTTGAGCTTTTGTGTAACCATTGGGGATGGCTCCTCAGACTTGCCTGAGTTCACCACTGCGTCGACACTCTTAGGGACTGGCCCCTGCATCATCAGCACAGCCCTGTGTTACCAATGATGTCTGTGATCCTGCAGAGACATCTTGAAAAGTGGTCTCTTCATGACCAAGAGGACCGAAGACACATAGGTAAACAGAAATCACAAACTCCGTTGCTCTTCCTAGAAAAACAATCCTGTAGGCTTTTTTGACAGAGAATCCTTATTTTCTAACCACCTTTGTTTTCCGAGAGCAGCACACTGTTAATGTAAGTGGCTTGATTGAACTGTCTCTGGCCACTGAGGCATAAATACAAAATTGATTAATTTATCCAATAACCACTAGCAGCTGTGCCCTGTTGGTCCTGCCCCTCCCCTGCTGGGTAGCCATTCAATTCCACTGTTTTTCAACATTTTAAACCATTAAAATATATAATGCAGCATCACACGGGAACCTTCCCCCACACCTCTCCCTTCCGATGCAGACTAGATGGAAGAGTTGAGTTACTTAAATGATGAAAGGTTTTATTCTCCCATATTCTGCTCCCTCTCCCCCTCTCTTCATTTTCTCAGTCTGCTGGAGAGTCTCTGTGGAAGGCTTCACTCCCACGAGCCATCCAGCCTTGCTGGTGGCAAGCGGCCCACCTTCTTCTCTGTAATTGATGTCTGCCTCTCTTTTTCATGTCTTTAGGCACACATGGCATGTGTGTACCATGAAGCGATGCTGGGATGTTTTATATAAGCAGTATCACCCCACATGGATGATACTGTAACTTCCTCTTCAAAGCCAATATTGTGTTGTTGAAATGCATCCAAGTAGGAAATATACTTCCCCCATTTAAACTACTATATAATACTGTATTATATAAATGGTTTGCTATCTATTTTTCCAGACTATTGATATCCATCTGGGACTCTCCCCTACACTCAGTACTTACAATGAAAACTCACATTACAGTAAATATTGCTCTCTGGTGTATATGAGTAAAACCACCATATAAACACCATGGTGGAGTTGCTGACTTATAGGTAAATGTGTACATCCAATTTGTTGGGTGTTGCCAATTTTTTCTCCAGAGACAAAAATTCACGCTATCATCACTGACAAACAAGAGTGCCTCTTCCCTCATGTTATTTCCATTTTTTAGAAATGCCAGTTTCTTATTTTTAGCTTTTTAGCTCACTACTTTGGTTCTTTAATTTGTATTTTCATGATGATGAGCATCTTTCCAGATTTTTAAAGTCATTTGGGTTTCTCTTTTTAAAAATAAAACTTACCCTTCTGTGCTTTTCTCAGTGTTTCTTTTTGGGTTGTAATTCTTGTAATTCATAAAAGTTTTTTATTATTTATATGTCCTGAATAGCATTCATTTATCCCCATTTCAAATGCAAATTCATTTTCAAATATGAGTGGTTTTCAAAATCTTTAGGTTATACCGGTAAAAAATGATCAGAATCCAGGCTTAGGAACAATGCCTTCACCTCTTTTCCCCTGCACTTGTGAGGTATGCATTAAGTAACAACTACTGACTCAGACATCTTAAATTCAGTTTACAGAAAAAGGTTTTACTGGGAGCTATTCCACAGTTTTATAACGCGCTCTTTAAAAAATAATTTTTTTTCAAAGAAATTAGTCATATAAATTAAACTGAGTTACAAAGAAACGAGATTTTCACGTTGCATTGTGTGTCTTGCAGCAGAGGCCCACGTCATATTCCACGGGCGGGGACCGTTTAAAAGGCACCCACCTTCTTTTAAATTAAGATCTCCTCAACACTCACTTGAGAGCATCATACGGCATGGGAGAGGTAGGGCTTCGTCTCTCTAAGAAAACTCTGACACCATTTATATGACAGAGATACGCATGAAATAAAAAAGGCTAGCCCAGGCTCGTATTCAGAAAGGTCCCTTGCAGCACTAGCAGGTAACCCTGTGTTGCCACAGGAAGGCCTGGCAGGCTCTCTGCCCAACCGCTGCTATGCTCTCGTGGACGTTTCCAGTGCATTTCTGTTTCCTAGTTTAACTTTTCTTAGAGTAAGAGTCAATTTCACTTAGATATCTGGGAGATAAATGGAAAGTTTACATGTGTTGATCATCTATGTTCCCTTTAGTTTCGCTAGTATTTGACTTATTTAAGTACTCTGTTATCAGGTGTCTTTATATTCACAATTGTTCTGTCTTCTTGATGGGTTGACCACGCTTCATCCATATCTCTTTTCACGATGACTTTGTCTCCTGTTGCAGTTTTGAATGTTTTTTTCCGGTACACATATAGCTTGTATCAGATGCATATATCCTGACTCTCTTTCCACTTACGTGGGATATCTCTCTCCATCACCCCACGATCATTCTACTTCTGCCCTGAAATCTTCTCAGTGATGAAACACCAAAATTTCCCTCTAGATCAGGAGAAAAAGCAGGATGCTCGCTCTTTTTCTTTTACAGATAGGATCTCATGTAGCCCAGGCTGGTCTTGAATATACTACATAGCTGAGGATGGCTTTGAACTCTTGATCTTCCTGACTCCACTTCCAGAGTGCTGGTATCCATATCTGGGTTATGAAGTGCCAGGGATTAAACCCAAGGCTTCATGCATGGCAGGTAAGTACTCTATGAACTAAGCCACATACCAGTGCCTAGGAAGCCCTCTCTTATCACCCCGATTAGCATTATGAGAGAAGTCTTACACAGACCAAGCAAGACTATGTAATAAAAGACATGGGAAATGGAAATGAAGAATTACGTGGCATGATTTTTAAGCAGCAAATATAGGATCTACCAAAAAAAAATCCATAAGAACTAACAAATTCATTTAGTATAGTTGCAAGGTAGACATTCCTCATCTAAAAATAATTGTGATTCTGTACATTAAAAGTTAGCTAGCAGAGAAAGAAATGAAGGAAAAAATATCATTTACAATAGCTTCAAAAATATTAAGGAAAACAGTAAACCAATGACTGAAAGTTATAATATACCTAAAGGGTTTGTGCTTCATAGTATTATTTTTCATAATAATTAATAAAAATAAATTGAAGAAGAGGCAAATAGGATGAAATATATATTTAGGTGAGAGGAAGAATTTGCATTGTTAAAATGTCTATACTATCCAAAGAGATCTATAGAATCAATGTTATCGCTATGAAAATTCCAATGACAACTTTCACAAAAATAGAAAAATAAAAATCAGCTCTGGAATTTACAGAGGACATCAGAAGATTCCAGATAGCTAAAGTAATCTTGAGAATGAAGAATATGACTGGAGACATTACACAGGGATTTAAAACCTAATTACAAAGCTAGAATAACTAAAACATTACAGTACGATATAGAAATAGACATACAGACGTAATAAAAACATATTATCAAGGTATGTTTGTGCAGATATAGATAACTAATCTTCACCAAGGTACAAAGACTATGCCAAGAATGGAGTAGTAGAAAAACAAGGTATCTCCATGGATATGAAAATAATTGGGCCTTTATACCATATAAAAATATATAAAAAAAACTCTAAATAAATTAAAGACTAAAGACTACAGTAGAGGATTCGAAGGTGTGAAATGCCTGAAGGAAACCATGCAACAAGCTTCTTGGCCATTGTTTTTGCCATTATTCTCTGTGTATGACACAGAAACCAAAGCTGACAAGGCAAATACAAAAAAGCTAGGACTACCTCAAGCGGAAGAGGTTCTGCAGGGCAAACAGCAGCCAGAGAAAGGAAAGCCAGCCTATGAGTGGAAGGGCATGCCTGGCAACCATTTATCCGAGAAGATCTTAGTATCCAAAGTATGTCAGGGGATCATGTAACCCCACAGTAAATATTAATAACCCAACTGAAAAGCGGAGAAGAGGGATTCAAAAGACATTTCCTCAAAGAAAGTTTATGGATGGGCAAGAGGTACAGGAAAAGATGCTCAGCTTCACGAGTCACCGGGGAGATGGACTTAAAATGCAATCAGCTTTTTTCTTAGTGCTTTCCCTGCATGCATGCCTGTGTGAGAGTTACAGACAGTTGTGAGCTGCCATACGGGTGCTGGGAATTGAACCCGGGCCCTCTGGAAGAGCAGTCAGTGCTCTTCACAGCTGAGCCATCTCTCCAGCCTTTTCTTCCTTCCCCCACCTATGATTTACTTCTTTTTACTTTATGTGTATGTGTTTTGCCTGTCTGTCTGTATGTGCACCACACAAGTGCAGTACCCATGGAGGCCAGAAGGGGGCATCATATTCCCAGGAACTAGAGTCACTGATGATTTTGATAGGACAGCCAGTGCTGGGAACTGAACCTGGGTCCTCTACAAGAGCAGCAAGTGCTCTGAACCACTGAGCCATCCATCTCTCCAACCCGGTAAATCAGTGTTTCACGTTTATTAGGATGGCTTCTGTTGAAAAAACAAGAGAAAACGAATACAAAAGCAAGAATATGAAGTGTTGTGCACCCCCCCCCCCCACGTCTGTGCTCTATGTGCTAGAATCCAGTTCGTGAGCCTCGGGCAAGGGGCTGGAGGTTGAGGAAACACATGCAGAGACAGACCGACATGCAGACCTTCCAATACTGGTACCAAAAGCCCTTCTTTAATAGCACCATGGAAGCTTAATGACCAACAGGTGAAAATCCCATCTTCTGATCCTCTAGGCTAGGCACAGCTTCTAGTAACTTCAATTAGAAGGCTCTAGACAGGGAAGAGCAGCTGAAGGCCAGGACTCAATTAGTCCCAACAGTGGAGAAGGGAAAGCCTTGTCTATAGTTGGCAGAAATGTAAGCACCATGGCATGACTGTGGAGGAAAACAGTATGGTGGTCCCTTAAAAATAAAAACAGCCGGATGGTGGTGGCGCACGCCTTTAATCCCAGCACTCGGGAGGCAGAGGCAGGCGGATCTCTGTGAGTTCGAGGCCAGCCTGTTCTACAAGAGCTAGTTCCAGGACAGGCTCCAAAGTTACAGAGAAATCCTGTCTCGAAAAACCAAATAAATAAATAAAAATGAACAGCAACAACAAAACCAAGCCAAGATACTTAGTAGACATGCCAGATACAGAAAAACCAATACTCTAAGGAATCCCTTTTCTGGAGACATCTGTAAATGTAAGACCCCAGAAACCATGAAAACAAGATGAGTAACACGGTGGTTGCTAAAGACTAAGGAGAGAGGAAAGTGGGGAAATATGGGCAAAGGGGCACAGAACATTGGTTTAACACATATGTTCTAGAGACTAACATATACTTCTGTAACTACATGGATATATATACACACACATGTATATATACACACATGTATATATACACACATGTATATATATATACACACACACATGTACATATATATCAATTGCTAAAAGAGTAGGCCATACGTGTAATCAACTTCTGCCATGTAACTTTCTGATGGATATGCTAATTAGGTCACACAAATGAATGTATGCACTGTACTGATATGAAAACAACATGTTGAAAATCTCAAGTATATGTAATACTTTGTCATATACCTCAATAAAATTGGAAAAAAATTTCAAGACTAGTAAATGGAGCAAAAATTTTCACAGGGTCAGGAGACTGGGCAACCACCACCTTTGTAAACCAGCATAGTTCCCAACTGCAACTCCATTCTAAATATTTCTTTTTATGCCCACAGATAAGTGTAGTTTGTCAAACCTCATCAAAGGGATATCTCCTTTCAACAGACAGAGAGCATCACAGACAAGCACAGTCAAACTGCAGAGAACAAGAGGCCATACTGTGCCCAGTCCCAGCGATAGATCTACAACGCCATTCATGCACCCAAGTCTCAGCGATCATGGCGGGGACCGGAAGATACAAGAGCCAGAGGAACAGGAAGTTTTACTGCGAGAATGTGTCTCCTGGAAATGTCAGCGGTTACACCTATGAAGTCTCATCAGCATGGCTGCCTAAACAAGACCTGAACAGCGACACTACCAATGGCCATGCCAACGTGGAAGGGGGAAGCTCCCGAAGACAATCCTAGACAACGATGTGGAGGATGCTGAGAGGGAAAGAAATGGTCCTCTCTAGAAAGAAACCCCACGAATGGCTGTCAGAAACCCCGTGATCAGCACCGAGACAATAGACAAACAGGTAATATTATCTAAACAGAGCGGGTTGCATTCATGTACTGAGAAATGGTGTGTGTGTATGTTTGTGTATGCGTGTGTGTGTGCGTGCGCACGCGCGTAAAAACAACAATGTAGGAAAAGGAGCCATGGATTTGAGAGCCAGGGGCATTTATGGGAGAGGGTGGAAGGAAGCTGGGAAGTGATGTAATCATACTAAAACTTTAAAACATATGAAAAAAATTTACAAACTAGCTTGGCTATAGAAGTCAAGGCGAGGACTAAATGGTGCTACGAGGGACGCTGTACCAGAGAAAGACCACAGGAAAGACCTGGGAGCCGAGCTTCTTTGAAGCAGTGACATGGAGGTGTGGTGTTGCTCAGGTTACTGCTCCTTACCCCATTTTTTTTTTTTTAAAAAAACGAGTTAACTAAGTGGGTGTGTATGCGTGTATGCCTGGTATGTGCACATGTGAGTGTCCACATGAGGGCACGTGTGTCACACAATGTGTGTAGGAGTCAGAGGACAGCTGGCAGGGCTTGCTTTCCTCCTTTTACCACGTACTCCTGGGGGCTGACCTCTGGTCTTTAGACTCTGTGGCGACTCCTCGGGCCACTTCCCTGGCCTTCCATCCGGTCACCCTGTTTCCCAGGGAGTCCCTGGGGTGCTAAAACCTTTGGTTGGGATTCTCTGTGTCTTTTCCACGTGAAGAGAAGGCGTCTGGCACATACGATCACATCTTGTGCTTGGCTGCTCCTGCCCCCAGAACTTTGTCTTCTCTCTCCTGTCCAGGGGGTGAAGTTCCGCCAAGGCCCCACTTAACCCCCCCCCCCCCCCCCGTAAGGTGTCTCTCCAGGACACAAGTCCCCTTCCCTATCGCAGAGATGGGTGCTTGTGTGAGAAGCACAGGGAACGGTTCTGACGGGGAGGATCTAGGAGCTTGTGCAGGTAGGCAAGTGCTCATACAGGACTATAACATAAGACACAGCTCTGTTGTTTATAACAAAATTGGTTTACACCTGAGTCTCTTGGCCCCTTCTCCTCTTATCCTCCAGTTCCAAACACATGAGTCTCGTTAAGGGCCAGCACTCTCTAGATTCGGTTCAGCTCTCTTACGTCCCTGAGTTCTCTTCCTATGGTTTCAGCCTTTGTGGGGACCACAGGCTTAGTGTGCCCACCATAACCACTCTCTTTAGTGCTGTTTTCCCTGGGCATACAGACAGTCCTTCCCCCTCGCATACTGTGTCTTCGTGTGGGGTCTGCGCTTGCCACATCCCTTCTCTAGCAAGTCTTAGGAATATTTACCTTATAGAATGCCATCTAGAGAGAAAGTACTTTTTAAAAATTTTTTAAATTGATTTTATTGAGAGGAAGTCTAATTTTTGATAGTAGATCCAAATCCCCTCTTGAGCTTATTCAATTGCCAGGCTGTATTTCAATGACTGGTCTAAAAATAGAAACGACACTCATATCCCTCATCGCACTCAGCCTTGCTTTTGTGTTACCGCCCCCAGTAGATGCACACCTCCAAGGCGCAGGGGTGTGTCAGTTCAGCAGCCAGCCCTTGTTTCCCTCCCTTCCTCCTCATTACAAGCCATCATTATCTTTAACTGATTAATTGATTAATGGCTTGGAAGGCACAAGGCAGTGATTTAACATTATCATCACCACGTTTAATTAGCACAAAGACTCGGCAAGGCGCAGGCGCTGTGATCCGCCCTGGGGTGACGACAGGTCGCGCTTACTCAGTTCTTAATCGCTAAGACACAGTTGTGACACTTAGGCTATTTTGTGATCCTCAGTGATTTGCAGTGTTTATCTGCATCTTTAGAAATGTTTACTCTGGTTAAAAAAAATGAGTAAATCCATGTTCAATTGCTTAGATTAAAAGGTATGAAAAAATCATGCACGAGTCTGTCTAGGCTACGAAGGGGAAGGTTTCTCTCTCACACCTGCATGATTCTGAAAAGAACCTTGCGCTTGCTGAATTTAGTGCTGCCTTAGCTCACACGGGGAGTCGGAAAGCAGAGAGAAGCCACTGGCAATTTCATTTTATTGGCAGTCTGCAGGAAAGTGAACTGGCAGCTGAAGCCATGAGAGGTAGTTTTTAAAGATGCTTTTGTTCAGTGTTGGGGAGGGAAGCCAGGGCCCCGTGTGCTGTAGACAGGTGCTCTACCAACAGAGCCACCTCCCTCCCCAGTTTCTGCTTCGTGATCTTTGAGGTTGTGGTGGATGCAGGTGGGCACAAAAGAGACAGGGGACACTGTCATTGCGTCTTCTAAAGCTGGCTTGTGGCTACACAGGTATGTTGTAGGATAATCTTTTTGTATACTATGAAGATGGGTCTCTGCCCAGGTACCTTCTGATTGGCTTAATAAGGAGCTGAGCAGCTGGCAGCTAGGCAGGAGAGGATAGGCAGGACTTCTGGGCAGAGATAGGAACTCCAGGAAGAAGAAAGGTGGCCTTTGTTGGCCAGACATGGAAGTGGGACATGTACGGAGGAGTGGTAATGAGCCATGCGACAGTATACATAGATTGGTATAAACGGGTTAATTTAAGTTTTAAGAGCAAGTTGGGAATAACCTAAGCTAAGGCAGAGCTTTCACACTTAGTAAGAAAGCTCCATGTCATTATTTGGGGGCTGATAGCTCAAAGAAAGCCCAACTGCACAGGCACTTGTCCTATTAGTGCTGTTTAGACTGCTCAAATATCTTCTCTTTTCTACACTATTGCAGAACAATGATGTAGCTAAACTAGTGCCACCGAGGGCCGCTGAGAATGTGGGAGAATTCCCTCCATGTAGAGGTGGAGTTGCCAGGCAGGAACTTGTCCACAACGTAGTTAGAACGGATCTTTGAAAGACAAAAGGGTTGTAAGGAGAGAAACAGACAGAACGCTGCCCTGGGGAAGAGCAGAAGGAAAGACATAACTGTGTGAAATGGTGCAGTGGGTCCCCGGACAAAAATGCCTGGAGTGTGAACAGGGACCAGGGTGGCAGAGAGGAGTGGGGGTTTTGTTCAGGAAAATAGTGATGACCTTCCTTCCCATTGTTCCTTCCAAACTGGGGAACACATTTGGATCTCAACCTTCAGGTAAAGAAAACTTGTTTTTTTTTTTTTTGGTTTTTCAAGACAGGGTTTCTCTGTGGCTTTGGAGCCTGTCCTGGAACTAGCTCTTGTAGACCAGGCTGGTCTCGAACTCACAGAGATCCACCTGCCTCTACCTCCCGAGTGCTGGGATTAAAGGCATGCGCCACCAGCACCCGGCTTAAAGACAACTTGTTAAAGACTTCTGGGGAAACAAAAAACTCAATACTATGTGATTTAGAAATATAATTTTGGTAGTTATCTGAAGCATGAATGGGAGAAATTAAAGGCAGATGGGATCCATCTGGTCACAGGAATAGTTCAGGTTACAAAGATGAGGGTCTACTATGGTGGAGGCAACGGAATGAAAGGGATAAGGTGTGGTTTGGGAGCTCACCCAGGTTCCCAAACATATGTCCATTTCCAGGAAGGCATCAGCCTAAGGAGGACATCTCGGGTTCCTTCAGACCAGCTCCTGTCCAAAACTGAGCACACTCCTGAGCTTGGCAGCTAGTTGTGGGGATTGCTCAGAGGATTTTCCTCAGTCCGCTTTAACATAGCGTATGCCTCTCCGTTTTTTATGGCCCTCTTGGGAACTAGGGAACCATGTTTGAAATGATCTCTCTCCAAAGTTTATTAATCCATTCTGCTTACTTACACCTGACCTTATCTTCTCTCTCGGAGCTGTCATTTCCTCAAGGTCTTAGGCAGAATCAATGTCAACACGAACAAATCAAGGCGCATCTTCTCTTTCGCAAGAAGCTGAAGCTGCTGACAGTGGCCCAGAGACGAGTGGGGAATTCATCCTTTTGGCAGATAATTACACAAAGTTTCGAGACCCTGGCATGCACAGTAAGAGCTGCTGGTTGGTTTTGAGTGGAAGATAAGTACCTCGAACACCCAACAGGCATTGGAACTTCAGGTTAGGCAGTTAGGAGGAGTATCAAATAGTCCTGCATCTCCCAGCCTCTAAGTGACTGTACTGTGAGATTCTGGATCAAACAGAGGAGACGAATCCCAGTATAAAGAAGAGCTCATTGGAAATCATGCATCAGAAGTCTGATACAGGGACGGCCTTCTCATCCTGGAGGTACCACTCCAGTACGATAGGGCACAGGAGGATACAGTCACAGGGACAGAAGGGGGCTGAATCTGTGGATGGTGGCTGCCAGCAAGAGCAGTGCACCTGGGGTACAGCAACAGAGGAGAAAGGGGCGGGGCCCGAGAGGAATTTGAGACTAGAGCACCCAGCTTCAACTGCTGGAGGACAAATGCCATTTCTTATGGAATCCACAAAAGTCACTTCCTAGAAGCAGAGGACAGGAATGACGGGAACCAGAAGCTGAGGGAGGGGGAGAAGGGGAGACGTTGCGGAGGGTACGGAAGTAGAAACAGATGACAGGAGGGTAAGTTCAAGAGGCTGCAGCTAAGGACAATATTTTCTTTTAAAATATGCGAGCGGGAGGTGAGCATTCTCATAAAGCTGCCTGCCACGGAAGGTAATGTTGATTAGCTGTGTTTAATTACTATCAATGTGTATACATCTAAAATGTCATACCACCTATGATAAATGGAAGATTCGATGCCAGCCACCAAGTTGAACTAAAAGTTCGATAAGCAGACCCTCTTCTCACTGTCTTCTGAAGTGCTCTGCCGGACAGACTGAATCACGCTTGGACTAGGACCAAGGGATGCTTAACGTCCATTTTCTGACTTGAAGAGCAGGGTAGGTGAGGTGGGTAACCCGAGAGGCCACCAGAAGAGCTCTGGGTGGGAAGAAGACAGACAGCGCTGGAAACAGATGGCTCACCTGCTCAAACGCTACCCTGGGGACAGAAATGAGGACGGTTCTCATGTTCTCATGTAGAAATGATGGCTCGGTATAAAAGAGGAAAGAACACCACCCACAAGTCTCTTCTCACTGGAGAGGAAGCAAATGTGTCCTCAGATCGCAGCCTTGTAAACTTCTCCCCTCTTCTGTAGGCATGCCCCCCCATCCCCATGAATAATTAAACTCTCCCCACATCCAATTTATCCAATTACCTCTCTGTCTCTCCACAGCACGACACAACCCTAATGCTACCCCTTTGATTCCTTACCAAACCCTTAACTCATCCCCCTGGGAAGCTGCTGTTGAAATGGCTCAAGGTTGGGCACCCAGCAGAAGAAACAGAGCAGAGAGATGGAGGCCTCCTTGTGTGGATAATGAGGCCGAATGAGGAACAAGGTAGTCTAATGCCAAGCCAGCTTGCCTCTACTCCCCGCGGCTAGTCTCTAATCAAGCTCCTCAAAGGAGCTCACGCAACTCATTTAGCACACAGTGTCCGCGGGTTGCACCCTGAACAGGGAAGGGGAGCAGATTCATCTCAGAGGTTTTTCCTTTGCTTCATAAAAGGCCCAAGCAGAGCCCGGAGGTTAAAGGAGCCATCCCTCACTTGCAGACTACCTGGAGGATGATCCAGGAGGGAGCTGAGGCCCAGCCGAGCATCAGGACGAGTGGGCCATGATGACATGGGCTGGAGATGACCTCGCCGGGCTTACTGAGTCCCAGCATCCACAGGTGATGAAACCCTGCATTCCGCATCCCTTGCGTGCTGTGCCTCAGTCCGTCGGTTTCCTCGCTTCTCCAGTGAGGCTGCTTTATTCCCTTTTAAGTACCAGGTTCTCTCTCTGCTGAGGGCTCAGCGTCATCAGCCTCAGCTCGTTTATCTGCACTGACCTGGAGGGACTTAGCACTGCAGAGTACGAATCTTCGGCTAAGCTCTGGTCTTCCCATCAGACCCGCCGAGCGGCTCTCCTGGCATCTTTCCTAATGGCTCCAGCGCACCCTGCTATCGAAACTGTTCTGTCATGTTTTGCAAAGACCTACTTTTGATGTTTTTCATTATTTTGACCTTACTTTGTTTTCTTTCTTCCTCTGTCATCCACACTTGGTGACTGGCAGTTTACACGAGAAGAGAACAGGTCCTGAAATGTCTCAAAGCTGAAGATTAAAGAGATTTTGAAAACACACTAGAGTTTTACAAATTCTACTTCACAGACGCTGCGTAACTTGTAATAAATAAGTGTACCCCCAAAGGCAACGTGTTTACCTTAGGGCATATTATTTTAAAACAGTGAGAGGCGACTGTGAGCTAGTTGAACGTTATCTTTGTTCATCACCGATGGAGGCGGTGTCTGTCTGGTTTATTCGCCTCGGTGGCCTCCACTTAGAAGGCACAGCTCGCCGGCTTCCAGAGGAAAGGAACCTGAGTGCTCTGTCCTTTGAAGGCTCCTGTGTACACACGACTTGGTATGATGAGCACCACCATAAGTAGTGCTGGGCACCAGGTTACAGGACACACATCCAGAGCAGTGTGACTTCTGCTGTCCCGAGGCCTGCACGCTCGAGAGACTGCCTTCCTACACAATCACACAGAAAGTGTGAATGAGGACTGTGACGGATGCTACAGAGATGTGTCTGAAAGAGCCGTGAGCGCCAAGGCCAGTGGATGCAACCAGATCGGAAGTAGAGAGAAACCAGAAGTTTAACCAAGTGAGGGAGGAGGCAGGGCATCGAATAGAAACACTGCCTTGGAGCCCACTGGGGCTCCCCGTGCCAGCGACGGCAGAGAGGTGACTGAGTCAAGTGAAGCGTGGGAGGGAGGGGCCGGGCAAGCTCGTCATCAGGACTGATCTTTACCCTGAAATAAGTGGGGTGCCCCTGAGGGGTTGTGAACAGTGGGCAGGTGGTTTGGCGCAGTGCTGGAAAAGGGAGCCAATACATCTAGGAGGTGCAGGAGATGGAAATCCCAGTTGCTTACTTTTGAAAGCATAGAGCCTCTCGACACACACGCACGCACACGCACGCACACACACACGCACATGCACGCACACACATGCACACATGCATGCACACGCGCACACACGCATGCAGTGCACACACGCGCACACACATGCACGCATGCACACACACGCAAACATGCACACATACGCACGCGCACACACACACGCATGCGCACAAGACACTTTCTGTGTCTCTGCTGAGAGAAATGGGTCTTTAATAGGGATTATATTGGGAATAAAGAGAGACTAGGGAGAGAAAGGAAAGTGGACTCTGTGGAAGGACTGTAGGGTACGAGGATGCTGCCAGTCCACAAGCTGCTACTGTTCTGGTGACATCCTGCTGGACAAACATTTCTTCCTGTCTCTCAGATCCCTATAGGACCCCTATGGTGTTTATAGACTCTCAAAACTGCCCAGAGGAAGGACATGGGGGAAAGATTACTGTGACTATGAGCCCTTGACAGGTTAGCATGTCCAAGGTCGTGTGTGTGTGTGTGTGTGTGTGTAGATTGCAATTAGAACCCTACACAAGCTAGGCAGTGCTTTGCTGAGCTACAGCCTCAGTCCTTATCTCACTGTTTCTATCCAGTTCTTTCCCACTGGAAGATTCTGTGTGTGTGACAGCCTCTTGTTGCCGGGGGGGGGGGGGCAGCCAGCAGCGGGGCTTCACCCCGTGCACACGCGACGGCACTTTCTCATCCACTCCTGGTGCACGCTCTTCTTCATTATACATGGCTCTTACACAAAGATCTCAAAACATTGTGAAAGGGTGAGCTGTAACAAATTGGAGATACTAAAATACTATGCAATATATTATCTAAAGACAATGGAATCATGCTAAAAGTCAAGAATATATAGGTTTAACCAGAACAATCCCAAGCATAGAAAGGTTTCTAAATGATGCACTAGTTAAAGTGATCATCTCGGAAAGAGACAATCATATTGAAAATTGCAGCGTATTTAGGATGTGAAATAGGGATTATGCATCACATCAGAACTGTAAGCTTTCAATTTAAACATTAGTATTGGAAACGAAGCCCGGGATTTTGAGCATGAGTGGGAACATGTATCATGCCAGAGACCAGAATGCACCACAGAGCACAGGAAGGTAAAGAAACGCACACACTGTAGATAGCAAAGCATTCACAGAGCAGAAAGCCTCAGCGTTACGGACACGAACACCCAAGTACCGAGCAAGAGCACGAAGTCCAGGATGAAGCCAAGGCAAAGGGATGGGATGAAAGGAAACGTCAATCATGAAAGCAAATGAGGGAGAGGGTGAATGTGAGCCAGTCCTTTGACAAGGCTACAGGGAGACAGGAAAACCTTAGGCATGGTTGCTAGTACTAGAAGGATTGAGAAAGTAAATATAACAGTGGAAAGACAGACACAAATGCGTGTTCTGCATGAACCTGCACCCAACTATCGTATTAACTCACACACCAGAGAAGGACAATCATGTGAGACCTTTTATGGAAATACAAGAAGTGGCTGAGATCCAACATCTATTCCTAACAAGTCTTCCCGGCAAATTAGTAGCAGCGGCAGGAAGCGGTCCTGATGCAGCACAGATGAAGGTTATCTGTGAGAGCCGGTTAAACACCATGCTTAACAGAGTCAAGAGCACTCCTGCCGAGATTAGGGGGAAACAAGTGTCTGCTTCAAGGGCTTCTGTTCTGCTTCATACAGGAAGCCAAAGAAATAAAACGGAAAGGAGCTAGAGGACTTAAAAGGAGCGATAAAAAACAAATAAACTTTGTTTTTAGAAAATGTGGTTATTACAGAGAAAAATCTAAATGTTGTTTATCAGAATAGTGAGAGAGTTTAGTGTTTTTTTTTTTTAATGATGTAATTGATCACTGTATAAAAAATAATTGTCAGGCTAGGGAGATACATAAAATTGCTAGCTGAGCAGGCCTAGATAACCGAAGTTCCAGCCGCAAAAACCCATGTAACCCACGGCTTCTGTTGTCCCAGTTCTCCTCTGGCAAGATGGGCAGTGGGGGCAGGAGACTGGCCGGAAGCCCCAGGTTAGCCACTGAGAAGTGCTGTCTCCAGGAGAGACAGTCAGAGGACTGAGCCAGCGACCAGGGAAATGTGCTGCTGGGGAAAGGGAACAGGCTAGGGATGTCCAGAGGTGTGCAGGTTTAGGAACAGACCTAGATCACATAGCCAACCGACTTGATTATTGATTAATTGCAATACTGGGGTCTAGCCTTGGGCCTTCTGCACTGAGCTACACGGCCACCTCTTGGTTTTTGAGACAGGGCCTTGTTAAGCGGCACAGTCATAAAAATTTTGACTTCTGTCCAGTGTAAGAAAGATGTAAAGTTTCTATTTCTTTTTTTACACTAAGCATAAGATGGAGCTTTATTAATATGTTTAGACATCTATTGAAGTAGCACCTCTGCCCCATTTTCCTTTATTCCTTCTGTTTCTCTTTCTTAATATTATGTCTTATTAATTCTTTGAGAAACTTAAAAAGAAAACTCTGGAAAAGAACTTAAGAACACTCCTGAAAGTTGAGTTGTGTATTTGGGAAATTCAACGCTCCTTGAAAGATAAACATCCTGCCTGCCATTGATGCAGACAAACAGGCTGGCATAACTTAGCCTATTCTTTTATGCTTGCTTGAGAAATCATTTCCAAAATCTTAAGAATTTATTTATTAAATAAAACATTTCCTATTTATTAAAGAGTTATCCTTACAGGCTAGGGAGAAGGGGGAATCATAGAATGACATTGTTTCCTGCAGTCATACATAAAGAAATATGGAAGGCGAATTTCTATCTCCTAGGACAGGTGTAGATCAGTGTGTTGCAAAGTTGGAGAGATGGCTCAGGGGGCCAGAGCTCTTTCCAAGGAAGCATGGGGATATAAATTCAGATTTTTTAGCCCCCACAAACATAAAAAGCCTCTCGTAGTTGCACCTCCTGCACCCCAGCATTGGTGGGGATGTGTGCAGAGGAGGAAGAGTTACCGGGGCAGCTGGCTAGCATAGTAGCCAAAAAAGTGCACCCAGTTCTTCCAGATTCAGTGAGATACTCAGTGTCCTTATCTGGCCTCTGCATGCATGCACCTGCATTCACACAGGTGCATACACATCTGTCACAGACACACAGACACAGACATACACATCCATCACACAGACACACACAAGGAGAAAGAGAGAGAGAGAAAGAGAGAGAGAGAGAGAGAGAGAGAGAGAGAGAGAGAGAGAGAGAGAATATATATATATGTTGGGAAATGATTTCTTAAGCTATGCTCAAAAGCGGAAGATTATGAATGAAAAGGTTAAGAAGTTACATCAATATCAAGAAGGTCTCTCCATCAAAAAGCTTCAGGAGGAAAGAGAAGAACAAAGCTGGAATAAGAGACTTGCACCACACTATCTAAGGACAAATATTTAACATTAAATGAAGAAGAGAGACATTTTTTTTTGTCAAGAGGGAATGCCCAGATATAATAATAGCAAAAGATAATGAACATCGTGTGGAATCAAGGCATACAAATTCCTCCACATTCGTTGGCCAGCAAGTCTCACTGAATCAGTACAGAGACTCTGTCTCAAAAGAAAAAAAAATGTGGAGAGGGCCCGTGAAATAGCTCAGAGGGCAGAAGTGATTGCCACCATGCCTGATGCCTTGGGGGTCAATCCTCAGGACACATGGTGAAAGGAGAGAAGAGACTTCCACAGGCTGTCTTCTGACCCCCACACATGCACTGTGTACATGCTTATCTTAAGAAAGTAAATAAATGTACAGAGAAATTTAAAACAGAAACGAAACCAGGTAGAGAGCAATAGAGGAAGACAAATGATGTCAAGCCTCCTCCTGCACACTCACACACGTGTACCTGCACATTCACACACGTGTACCTGCACACTCACACAGGTGCGCCTGCACACTCACACAGGTGGACCTGCATACTCACACAGGTGCACCTGCACCTGCACACTCACTCAGGTGCACATAGAGACATGCAAACTCATACCCAGATGATATGTCATTTCCATTTATGAGAGCGAGAATTTAGAAGAAGGAAACACAGATCTGCAAGTATGAACACTTACCAACATTATTTGTACATGTATAACACCACTTGGTAACCTCAGTTATAATCTTTGTGCTCTTAGCTAAGTAAATATGTATCTTTCTGGCAATACACTGGCCTAGAGGCAGTCTTGCATGTATGGGACTGGAGAAACTTCAAGGATTGTACTAATTACAATCTAAGTCCATTGACAAGGAAAATGTCAAATGCCACAGAACAGGGAAACAGACAGTTACATAGACTAGAGGATATTGGCCCAAATGGAAGATTCACAACAGTCAAAATAAATCCATCAACTTGGATGAATCTCATGAAAATAATTTATAAAAAGGGAACCCCAGGGAAGAAAATGTACATCATGAGTCATTTAGATAATGTTCACCAAGTGTGCAGAATGAAATCTGTAAATGTGGGGGCGGCAGCCAGAAGGGCAAGTACTTCTTTATTTGGGGTGGCGGCTCTTTTTGTCTAAGGTGGGAAGGTGGGAGGGGATGGAGACATGAGACATTAGTAATGTTCCCCCTCCCTTTTATAAAGCTGGGATAAAAGCTCACGGGCATTTGAAGTATCATTAGTATTTATTTCTGCCACTTTCATTAGAAACAGTTTTGCAAGTGGTTCTGTGTTCAACAGTAACAAAATATAAAATAGAGTAAACTTTATTTAAACATTCATTCTGTAGTGTCAGACTAGATGTGTCGGGACCAGGAATAAAATCGACATATTCAAACGATGTTTGAATTGGGTCGATTATACTTTTCATTAAGAAAACAGGAAACATGGGTAAGATCTGTCTTTCTTGTCCACTGCTTGGCCAGCTAGGTTTTGGGTCATCCTGAAGCCCACTGCAGGCAGACTCTAGAGTGAACCATTAGCCCAGGCGCTGTTAGTAGGCAAACGACACACAGCTACCGTTGACATTATAAATGACATTCTTTTTATCCTAAAAAAAACAATTTCGCAGAGATGCTCTTATGAGAGCAAAGAGCATTTTGTCTTCTTCCTCTGGGGACGTAAGTGTGCCCTTCAGCGTGGACCCCACCCTCCATGTGTGGGGACCTCCCCTCCATGTGTGGGGACCCCAGCGTGCCCTTCAGCGCGGACCCCACCCTCCATGCTAGTCCACCTCTCACAGAGCCATCTTGTTCTCCTTTTAGCTTCTCTCATGTTTTGTCTGCTGGATTTTTATTAAGCACCCGGAACTATTATCCCTCCCCTCCAAATGCCTCACATTTTTCTCTAGATTTCCTCCGCTCTCCGCTTCGTCGAGCTTCACCAGAAAGCTATTTTAGATGCTCAGCTTTCTTCGCCCGTGTTTCCTACTTAGTCTCTGCTTTTAATGAGGTTATATTTCTAAGGGCTTTGTCCAAGAGACTTGCTCATTAGTTATGAAGATTTTACCCCTCTTAACTTTGCTGGAGCTAATTTCTCTAATAGCCTAATTTGCTAAAGTTCTCTGCTAGGACAATCCTCACCGCTGCAGGCAGCCACAAAGAACGGGTGAGGACTGTCCTCCGATTCTCTGTCTGCCTTTCCTCCCCTGTCCCATGAGGGTCATTGATATCTGTCTTGGTAACCTATGGATGCCTAGAGACAACCTAAAAATAAAGGATGGGCATCCCAGAGTCCCAGCATCCTCAGTAAAACAATGCCCTTATTTTTGTGTTGGCACGTCCCTCAGGTTTCTCTCGGTCCCTACCTAAATTCTGTATCACCATCCTCCTACGACCAGACCAACACAAATGAAGGAAAAGAAGCCTCAAATACAGCGGTTCAAATCCAGTGCAATACAAAGTGCCTAAAATCCATAATATCCGTGTCCCAAACCTATGGGCGCAGCAACTAGTTCCTGTTCAGAATCACCCAGGTCCTTGGTAGCGATCTGGATTTGAACAATTTTACTGTGCCAAATCTAGGTCTCTAGTAGACCACTACGTTGACTTTTTTTTATATTCTTGATGATGAAAATGGTGAAAACATATGGTATCTACCAAATGAATTTGATTGCACACATGTGTGTGTGCATTTGTATGTGAGTGTGCACACGTGCATGCATATGTTGGCGTGTGCATACAGAGGTCACACATGGACACTGGAGGTGACGAAGTCATGTTAGCAGGGGAGAAGTGTGCGACAGCAGGTCAGAGGCTGGAAAGATCTTCACACCGGCCCCTCTTTCTGAGCTGTTTTCAGTTATCGTGATCATGAGTGTCGAGCTCATCTGGCTGTTGCAGGAGGCTTGAACATTTACAAACCAAGTAAATTTACAAACACGTGAGGTTGAAAGACCTTGTAACAGTTTACTGACACGGATATTTTTAATCTCCACAGGCACCTGGACACTAACATCAAGGTGGGAACTTGCACTAAATGGAGAACAGGGTCCCTGAGTAACTTTGTGACTGATTTTCCTAACCGGTAGCCTATGTGTTATCCGGTTAGCACATGAGCTACAAATAACCAAGCCATAAGTCATGCAGCTATTGATCAATCCTGGTCCTGGATGAAGAAGCATTTTAAATGCACCTGTGAATGATGACGTAGGTGCTGTGAGCAAGCACAGCTGTGCCGTGTAGCTCCACCGATCCACAAGGCTGACCAATCCCGAGACCAGCTGCCACGGCCTGCGCTGAAAACTGCCGCTAGGGTCGAGGTTCTGTGAAAATATTACCTTCGATTTGGGCTTCTGTGCCTCGCGTGTGCTATAGATAGCCAGCAGTGAGCCACTCAGACTTGTTTAGAGATGTGGCAACCGCTAAAGTCGTGGGGCGTAGCAGGGGCTGGGCCTTCTCATTACCTCACCAGGCTCTGGAAAGTTCACACCTGCTCTCTCTCTACTATGCTGACTGTACCTACATTGCATGGGTTAATTTTATTTTATTTAATCACTCATGAGCTGATGTGGCAGTACCATTCTGGCCTGGGCAGTTGGCTCAGGGGTAAAGGTACTTACGGCCAACCCTGCCTCACTCCACACATAGCGGAAGGAGAGAGCCCAACTCCACAGATTGTCTTCTGACCTCCCTCCATAAAAACGTAATTGTATAAACATAAAAAAAACATAATTGTATAAAAAGAGTTCCATTCTAGTTTGGAGGGAAACTCTAGAGGCAAAAAGCCACATGGAGACGGCTCCTGCCGATACCTCAGACAGGGAGGCACAGGGTAGCACTGGATCAGGATAGTGACGGTCTATATCATCAGAGGCTTGCAGAGGATGGACGGAATAGGATCTGTGTTCTTCTCACTTTTGCGCTTTTGATCATGCCTTGCTTTTGGAGAGAGAATGGTGGAAGATTGCTGTGATGGTGAGAGGAACAGGTGTGTTTCCCAAAAACAATTGGTTGGCAAAGCTTAGCACAGACCCCAGACCGCAGAACCTCCAAGTCATAGCTTTTTTTCCCCTTCCTATTTGAACTCAGAAGGCAGGGAAGGGCGAAAGGATGACTTCTAGATGTACAAGGAGAATTAAACCTAGTCAGATAGTTGCTGGTGCTGTCTGCGACAGGACGGGACGGTGTCCACAGGTAAGTTGTTTAGTTTTGTACTGTGATGCAGAGTGGGTTATTCCATCACTCGTCTAGCTGAGTTTGGCCGTGACTTTAAGAATTCCCCCCTCACTCGCACTCAAACTGAAGTGTCTAAATTGCTCCAACTTTTAAGGACAACCTATGTGCTGGAAGCCAAATCCTCTTTCTCCTATTGTGCCTGACTGCCCAATATCAAAGCCCAAAGGTCAGCCAATAAGAAGGAAAGATTTCCAGAGAGATATTAGGGCCATTTGATTAATGTATGTGGAGGGGAGGAACATGAAAGGGAAAATAAATTTTGAAAGCTTCAGCCTCAGTGGTAATGGAATCACTGAACCAAAGAAGAATAATAATGTGTCTCTCCATTTCAAGCAATTTCTTAAATTTCCGTCCTTTGTCCTCTTTCTTTCATTCCCTCTTGAGGAAAATACCAGTATGTTGAGGTTTATCCATCTGTAGACATTTATAAATGCAGTCTTTTATCTTTTCTGTTTTGGAAAGTGTGAGTCACACTATTCTGCCCAGGATGGCCTCCAAGTTACTGTGGCCTTAATTGAATCATCCTCCTGCCTCAACCTCCCCAGTGCTGGCATTACAGCCGTTCACCACCACACCTGGCTCGATGCTGTAAGTCTTTGTGTTTGACCAACCCTTTAAGAACCAGGCTATGGAACAGAAAGGGTAAAACCTGCTGGTCTGAGAGCAAGCCTCGACCCCTTCCTGATGCCCCAGCGGGGCTCTCCTTAGGGCTAAGGAGCTCTGCCGTCTGAGGCATCTTACCCTCATCCGGCCGTTCCGTATGGCTGGCCCGTCTTCTGCCAATCTCAACACGTACAGATCCATTTTGTATTCTCTTCCTCCACGGATGCTGAATCCAAATCCTTTGGCTCCTTTCTCCATATCCACAGTGAAATAATCAAAATCCTATAGGAGTGGGGAAGAAATGGAAGATGGGATCGCTTAGCATTAGAGGGACTTCGACAGTCAATTTCCCTGATCCCCTCTCTCACAGTTGACGTCTTCAAAGGACATGGCGTTAGAAGACGCCACTTGACTTTACAAGTACTGAACATGCAAGACCTGGCTCCAAAGACTCAATTAGTTAACGCTGTTAAAGCAAATAGCACAGCTTAAGCTGGCTTTTCTTGATCAACTTGGATAGAGTGAAAACCGCACTTAATTTCTGTCTTGGTATCTTGTTCCTGGGTGATGCATGTTTACTAGACATTGAGCTCTGGTCTTGCTGCCATTCACAGAGGTTGACCATTTGCCATGGCCTATTGGGAAGAGCCACCCTTGAGAAAATGGAAGCTCAGAGAGGCCAGGGAAGTCTCAGGAGGAATGTCCAATGCCAACCAATGGGGCAGCCGGACCCTTAGTTGTATACACGGGTTTTTTTTTGGCGATTGCAGTAGCTGCAGGGTGGGTTGCAAACCCAAGCTTGGTTTTGCCATCTGTGTAGAGGCTTGGCTCTTTACTACAGAGTGGGAGGCAGGCGCTCATTTAGAAACAATGGCTCTGAAAGACCCTAGTGGCTGGAATATGTCAAATTTTCTACATTAGTAGTATTCTGAAGGTCCAGCAGGAGCTTAAGTACAATGGCTGAAATGGGGAGATAGGAGGAGGCAGAAATTTTTAATAAATAAATTAATTAAAAAAATAATAAGAAAAAAGAACAATGGCTGTTGCTGAGGCTATGTTCTTGCAGTTAGCTTGTTAACTATCATCAAGATTAGTTCATCCATGACTACCCACTGACTCCCGATTGGTTGTGGGTGACCTGTCCTGCTTCATCTAGAGCAGACTGATCGATGCACTGATGTTCTAGAGATGCAGGTGTTAGCCCTGATACTGAGGCTAAGAATAGAGGCCTGGCTGTCTGCTCCCACAGTGTCTGGATGTTCTGCCTCCCTTCTACAGCACTTGCTGCACCCCAGGAAGTCTTTGTGGGGACCCTGTGTCCTCCAGCAGGGGTACCTGTGGCTGCCTGTAGTCGGACAGAGGGTACTGCCTGGTGTCTGGGGAGTGCTGCCTGTAGTCCAAGGGTGGGGGCTGCGGGTAGTCCCCTCCTGGGGGCTGCCTGTAGTCCAGCGGGGGCTGCCTGTAGTCGGTGTAGGGAGGTTGCCGGATGTCTGGCTTCACGTCTTGCCTTGCTTTCACTTCTGACCTGTAACTAGATAAAGAGAAAGGGAGTTTGCTTTGGCATTGCAGTACTCCGAGGAGATTAGAAAGACTCTAAGCATGGTCCACCCACCACAGCTTGTGGGGACCCAAGTTCTGTCTTGTTACATGTTTAGGATTTAAGAAGATTAAAGTAATGGCATTATTCAGAAATTGTTCACAAATGTATTATTGGGTACTTTCATTTGCCTCCATAAGAAATTGACATAAACCGGACAATGGTGGCACACACCTTTAATCCCAACACTCAGGAGGCAGAAGCAGGTGGATCTCTGTGAGTTTGAGGCCAGTCTGTCTACAGAGCTAGTTCCAGGACACCAGAGTTACACAGAAAAATCTTGTCTCAAAAAACAACAAAACAAAACAAATCAAGAACAAAACAAAACCCAACAAAACAATTGACATAAAAGCGACAGATCCCCCAGAACTTTGTGGAAAAGTCGTCATGGATGTTTCTCCCTCGCTTTGGCCATTTCAAAGCTGCGCGGTTAGGGCTTGGAGGGCTGGCTTAGTAGTTAGGAGCAGGCACCGCTCCTGTGGAGGACTTGAGTTCAGTTCCCAGCGCCCATGTCAGATGGCTCACAACCACTTGTAATTCTTCCTCTAGGGAATTTGACTCTTTTGTACTCCACAGGTACTTCATTCATGTGCGCGCGCGCACACACACACACACACACACACACACACACACGTGCGCGCGCATGTACACACACACAATTAAAAAAATAAATCTTTAGAGAAAACCCAACTGCATAATCACTCTAAGTCAAGGGAATGAAACATGTCATGCCTCTCTCCCGTCCTTCTCCTCTCTCTCTATGCCTCCTCTCTCTCTCTCTCTCTCTCTCTCTCTCTCTCTCTCTCTCTCTCTCTCTCACATATAAACACACTACTTGGCACATCATCATTAAGTTGTATAAACACAATTGAAATGATCTCCAAGTAGTTTATAAACATGTTATTCATGGCTATTTTAAAAGTTTTATCTAATTTTATTTTATGTGAATGAATGTTTACCTACATGTATATACGTGTGAAAGGCTGAGTGGTACCCTTAAGCAGCTAGGGAAGAGCATCAGATACCTGGAACTGGTTAAGAGGAACTGTGTGCACGCTGGGAACTGAACCCCAGTCTCTGCGACAACAAGCGCTCTTAAACACGGAGCCATCTCCCCGGTCCCCTCCCAGGGTTATTTTAACTGCTAAGCTGCATCTTTGCGAGTAGTTTAGATGGTAAAGACGTGGTAGTAAGTCATGATCATCAAGTATAACACAGGCCCAGAGTCACCGGCTCACTGGGAACACTGGGGTTATGTTGCAGAGGTTTAAACATGAACGCACAGCTTCTTGATTCCATTGTGGTCATGTGATAACAGGGAAGGCAGAATGACCCAGGGTAGCGCTCATTTCTGGCGTATTCTTAGCCTTTACTCATGAACAGACACAGAGAGCAGAAACAGCAGCTGTGTAATCTCCTAGGCATTCCCACCGCTCTGAACTGGGGGCGCTCACAATGTGAGTTACAGCCACTCTCTGACATTGTGGGATCATGGGTATGCGGGTAAGACAAACCCAAAACTCAGCACCATGGAACAGAAGCCCTTAAATGTTAAAGCGCACTGCCTGTTGCTGCAGTGTGGCTGTGGTTAGATTAAAACAATATTCTGAAGAATTAGCAAAATACTTTCTTTTCTTTTCTTTTTTCTAGATAAGGTCCAAAAGCAACTCTGGCTGGTCTTGACTTTGGGATGTGCCTCTGTCAGCCTCCTGAGAACTAGGTTTGCAGATGTGTGCTACCATGTCTGAGGGAATTAAGGAAACAGGAAATATTCGGCACACAAGAAG
The DNA here is from genome assembly GCF_950005125.1 of Chionomys nivalis. Taxonomy (NCBI): domain Eukaryota; kingdom Metazoa; phylum Chordata; class Mammalia; order Rodentia; family Cricetidae; genus Chionomys; species Chionomys nivalis. The sequence goes on from NC_080111.1 coordinate 18,584,466, forward strand.
GCTCAAGCTTGTAGGGTTTTACACTTCAGACCAGATGGCTTCTTTACCAGCTCATGGTCTATCTGACACAGAGACCCAACAAACACCAAACAGACAAAACAAACAAACAAAACCCCAAGTGAAGTGGACAGTTAGCACCACTATCACCCAGTATCTGGGGAGGACACATAGAAAGTGCAAAGTAGGGGATGTGTTTACGTGGGCTTCTTGGGAGGTCAGTGGTTTTAGTCTCCCCTCTGAGTAGGTTGCATTTGTTATTAACCCCCAGGAGAAGGGAGCCTTCTTTCTGTGTCTTGTATAGTTCTGGCTTTGTTGTAGTTTCTCTCTAGTCTACTCACCTACTGAGGAGCAAGCTGAACAGAGATATTTAAAATACGATTTGAATAAGGTGCTTAACTATACAAAGCATGCAGCCAGGTACAGCGATGGGTACCTGTAATCCAGCCCTTCAGGGTAGAAACAGGGAGGGATCTTTGGGCCTTGCTGGACCATACCATTTAACCAATCAGTGAGCTTCAGGTGCAGAGGTAGACTCTCGCTCAAGGCAGTCACGTGCAGAACCGGTTAGGGAAGGTACCCAATGAACCTGTGCCCTTTGCATTTGGTCATGCATGGGTACCTTACAAAGAAAATGCACTCGTGTACACACACACACACACACACACACACACACACGCACATATGCACTCTTAAAAGTTATTTTACATATAAAAAAGGTTACCAACATAATTCTTCTATCTGTTAATTTCATCACTAACGATTCTTTAGAGAGATGATAAAGACAGATGGCAAATGATAAGTTCTAGCTCTTATGGTGTGGTAAAGACTAAGAAATGCTGCCCAGGAGATATTCCACAGCTTGAGAGCCTTTTACGAATCATTTCTAGGGATGAGAGCCAATAGGATCTCAAGAACTACAGGCAATTAACAGTGGCTGACAGAGGGAGAATTCTTCCCCAGAGATGAGTTTCCTGATTGGCTGTGCAGTGCTCAGTGGTCAACCCCAGAAGCTCACGCATACAAGCAACACTGAAGGGATTGTATTTATCTGTTGATTTGTTTAGATGTGTGTTTACTAGAAATGGTTAAAGAGGAGGAGCTGGGTATGGGAAAGGCAGGAAAGAGGAAAGGAAGAAACAACACATTTATATTTTAACTATTTTAAAAAGAATCATTTGGGGCTGGAGAGACGGCTCAGCAGTTAAGAGCACTGGATGCTCTTCCAGAGGACCCTGGTTCAATTCCCTGTACCCACATGACAACTCTCAACAGTTTATAGTCCTGGGTGATCTGACGCCCTCACACAGAGACACATATAGGCCAAATACCAATGCATATAAAATTTAAAAAAAGAAAAAGGAAAAAGAAAAAAAGAATCCTGTTCAGCCTTAGTATCCAGGGTTCAAGGTGAATGAAAGGATTTACATCTTCCAATGCTCTCTCCCTTGTGGTTAAATGACGAACATCAACTGCCCCTGTTGGTGAACAGCCTGTTCTTTACACTTCGCTTTGGAATATATACTGTAATAGTTCTCTTCTTTCTAAAGGGATCCTTCTTGCTTTCACTTATGAACATTTTAGAATTATTTTGTGATTCTTGAGCACCTAGGGTAGCGCAGGAAGTTAACTGGGAGTGAGTGAGGTAGCATACAGTATTGCTTATTCTAATTTGCAGAGTAGAAATATTCAAGAAGATTGACATTATAGCTTTCCCCATTCCTGCATGGGAAATGGCTCAATCTGATATGTACAGGGCATGCCTTGTCTGGAAGAATGTGGTATATGATCTGGCTTGGCAGCATTTTTAGAATGATCTAGAAACAGGCAAAGAGTTTTCCTTTGACTCTATGGTCATCGTTGGCAGATATCACAAAAATGTTTCTGATATCTGCGAAATCACTAAATCGTTTTGTTCATACATAAATGAATCACCGGTAACAATAAAAATGTAAGCCAGGAAACCCAAGTACAGGCCTGTAAAAGGCCTTAAACCTGGAGAGGCCACTTCTCAGGTTGTTAATGTTACTGAAACAAATATGTTGGTGATTTATAAAAATTTTAATCATGTAAATATGCTAATTTCACATTTAAGAAATACTTTATTTTGTGGTCAGGGAAAATGTATCTGCAAAGACTGTTGCTTCCATGACAGGGAAAGGGTAAATCCCAGCTGTAAACGAGAAGGAGATGGGATCCTGCAGCTGCCCTCCCAGGGGATTTAACACACTGTCATGGGATCCCACAGTGCCCACCCGAGGCAGCTATTCTCCCAAGGATTCTAATACACTGTCATGGTTTGCCCTTCAGAGTGGGGGAGCCCCTTTTGGAGAGACGATGGCCAGCTGATAGCGATGAGATTACCCATCCCCCTCCCCGAGGCTAGAAACAGGATCCCAAGTATAGGGCAGTATGCTTGGAAGGAAGAAGAGTTACCAGATTAACTACCACAGCTAAGTCGGGAGCAGGAGTCTGGCTGAGGGGAATGCAGGTCCTGGGAATGCCAGTACAATCTGTCCAGATACCACGTGGTGTAAGCCAGCACAGCTGGGGCTTAGCACTGAGGCAACCAGGACTTATTCTTCCTGTGGGCTGTCACGTTCTTACCTCTCCAGCATTTGCTCAATGGCGCTTCTCTTCCCTAGCATGTATTAAAAACATAAACAGGAACAACCTCCACAAGAACAGGTACAAGGGAGCCACCATTGAGGGAGCAGGCCTGAGCCAGAGAACTCTGTGGGACAGGCCCAAGGACCATGCTAGAGATCTCCAGGGAAGCAGGCCCAGGCCAGGGACATCAATGGAAACAGGCCTGAGCCAGTGACCTCTAACAGAGCAGGCATGAATCAGTGAGTCTTGGGTCCACTGGCATCTGGAAGGTTGATCACCAGACACACGGACAGCCCCAACTACATCAGTCAGAGGAAAAGATGGGTAGACAAGGTAAGAACACACTCAACACCACAAAGAGCAACAAGACACCAATAAAAACTAGTGGTCCTACAACAGCACTTGAACAACCAAATATAGATGAAGCAGAAGAAAATGACCTAAAAATAACTTTAGGGGAATGCTTGAGGCCCTCAAAGAGGAAATGAAAAATTCCCTCAAAGAAATGGAAGAAAAGATAAAACAAAAAAAATTTGAAGAAACCAACAAATACCTTAAAAAAAAGCAATCAAACAGGTAAAATAAATGATTAAAGACTTGAAAACTGAGACAATACAGAAAGCACAAACTGAGAGAATTATAGAAATGGAAATTATGAGAAAACGAGTTGCAACCACAAATTAAAGCATAAACAGCAGAATACAAGAGATGGACGAGAGACTCTCAAGCGCTGAAGACACAATAGAGAAAACAGACTCTTCAGTTAAAGAAAATATTAAATCTAACAAAAGCTTAACATAAAATATCTAGGAAATATGGGACATCATGAAAAGACCAAACCCAAGAATAATAGGTATAGAAGAAGGAGAAGTCCAGCCCAAAGGCACAGAAAATATATTCAACAAAAAATCATAGAAGAAAACTTTCCCGACCTAAAGAAAGATATGCATATGAAGATACAAGAAGCTTACAGAACACCAAATAGACTGGATCAAAAAAAAGTACCCTTGCCACATAATAATCAAAACACTAAACATACAGAATAAGAAAAAATAGTAAGAGCTGCAAAGGAAAAAGTAACATATAAAGGCACATCTATCAGAATTACACCTGATTTCTCAATGGAAACAATGAAAGTCAGAAGGTCCTGGTCAAGTGTTATACAGAAATTAAGAGACCACAGATGCCAGCCCAGACTGCTATGCCCAGCAAAACTTTCAGTCACCATAGATGAACAAAGGATATTCCATGACAGAACCTTAACCAATACCTAGCCACAAACCCAGCCCTACACAAAATTCTAGAAGAAAAACTCCAACCCAAGGAAGTTGGCTACAACCACAAAAACAATAGATGATCTCACAGCAGCAAATCCAAAAGAATGGAAAAACATACAGAATAACATCACCACCAACAAAAACTAAAATAACAGGAGCTAGCAATCACTGGTCATTAATATCCCTTAATATAAGTGGACTTAACTCACCTATAAAAAGACACAGGTTAACAGATTGAATACAAAAACAGAATCTATCCTTCTGCTGCATACAAGAAACTCACCTCAACCTCAAAGACAGACACTGCCTCAGAGGAAAGGGTTGGGAAAAGATTTTCCAATAAAATGGACCTAAGAAACAAGCTGGTGTAGCTATTCTAATATCTAACAAAATAGACTTCAAACAAAAATCAATAAAAAGAGACAAAGAAGGGCATTTCATATTAGTCACAGGAAAAATCCATCAAGAGGAAATCTCAATATTGAACATCTATGCTCCAAATACAAGAGCACCCTCATATGTAAAAGAAACACTTCTAAAGCTTAAATCATATATTAAACCCCACACACTAATAGTGGGAGACTTCAACACTCCACTCTCAACACTGGACAGGTCAGTCAGACAAAAAATTAACATAGAAATAAGAGAACTAACAGATGTTGTGACTCAAATGGACATAACAGACATCTATAGAGCATTCCATCCAAACAGAAAATAATATACCTTCTTCTCAGCACCTCATGGAACCTTCTCAAAAATTGATCACATACTAGGTAACAAAGCAAACCTCAACGGACACAAATAATTGGAATATCCCCATGTATCTTATTAGATCACCATGGCTTAAAATTAGGATTCAACAGCAACACTAATTCCAGAAAGCCCACTAACACATGGAAATTAAACAATGCTCACATGAATCATCAATGGGTCAAGGAAGAAATAAAGGAAGAAATTAAAGATTTCTTAAAATTCAATAAAAATAACCACACAACATACCCAAATTTATGGGGCACAATGAAAGCAGTGTTAAGAGGAAACTTCATAGCACTAAATGCCTACACAAAGAAACTGGAAAAATACCACACTAGTGAGTTAACAAAACACCTGAAAAGTCTAGAAGCAAACTCACACAGGAGGACTAGACCGTAGGAAATAATCAATTGAGAGCTGAAATCAACAAAATAGAAACAAAGAAAACAATATAAAGAATCAATGAGACAGAGAGTTGGTTCTTCGAGAAAATCAACAAAATAGACAAACATTTATCCAAATTAACCAAAAGGCAGAGAAAGAATATCCAAATTAACAAAATCAGAAATGAAAAGGGGGACATAACAACAGACACCAAGGGAATCCAGAGAATCATTAGGTCATATTTCAAAAACCTATACTCTACAAAATTTGAAAACTTAAAGGAAATGGACAGCTTTCTAAATAAATATCACTTACCAAAATTAAATCAAGATCAGATAAGCAAGTTAAATAGACCTATAACTGCTAAAGAAATAGAAACAGTCATCAAAAGTCTTCCAACCAAAAAAATCCCAGGGCCAGATGGTTTCAGCGCAGAATTCTATAAGATTTTCAAAGAAGAACTAATACCAATACTCCTCAACTTGTCCCACACAATAGAAACAGAAGGAACATTGCCAAACTCTTTTCATGAGGCTACAATTACCCTGATATCCAAACCACAGAAAGTCATTACTAAAAAAGAGAATTACAGACCAATTGCACTCATGAATACTGATGCAAAAATAGTAAATAAAATCCTGGCAAATCGAATCCAAGGACACATCAGAAACGTCATCCACCATGATCAAGTCAGCTTCATCCCAGAGATGCAGGGATAGTTTAACATATGCAAATCTGTCATAATCCATCATATAAACAAACTGAAAAAATAAAAGACCAGATGATCATCTCATTAGATGCTGAAAAAGCCTTCTACAACATCCCTTCATAATAAGGTCTGGGAGAGAGCAGGGATACAAGGAATATGCCTAAACATAATAAAGGCAATATACAGCAAGCCAACAGCCAGAATCAAATTAAATGGAGAGAAAACTCAAAGCTATTCCACTAAAATCAGGAACAAGACAAGGTTGTCCACTCTCTTCATATCTATTCAATATAGTTCTTGAGGTCCTAGCTAGAGCAATAAGACACCAAAAGGAGATCAAGGGAATATAAATCGGAAAAGAAGAAGTCAAACTCTCACTATTTGCTGATGATATAGTTTAAATAAGTGACCCAAAAAATTCTACCAAGGAACTTCTACAACTCATAAACACCTTCAGTTATGTAGCAGGATACAAGATTAACTAAAAAAGAATCAGTAGCCCTCCTTTATACAGATTATAAATAGGCTGAGAAAGAAATCAGGGAAACATCATCACCCTTCACAATAGCCACTAATAGCATAAAATATCTCAGAGTAACTCTAGTCAAACAAGTGGAAGATCTGTATGAAAAGAACTTTAAATATTTGAAAAAAGAAATTGAAGAAGACATCAGAAAATGGAAAGATCTCTCATGCTCTTGGGCTGGTAGAATTAACACAATAAAAAATAGCAATCTTACCAGAAGCAATCTACAAATTCATGCAATGCCCTTCAAAATCCCAATAAAATTCTTCACAGACCTCGAAAGAACACATTCATATGGAAAAGCAAAAACGCCAGGATGGCCAAAACAATCTTGTACAATAAAAGAACTTCTGGAGGCATCACAATCCCTGACTTCAAACTTTACTACAGAAACAGCCTGGTATTGGCATAAAAACAGACAAGAGGACCAACAGAACTGAATCAAAGACCCAGATATCAATCCACACATATACAAATACATGATTTTTGACAAAGAAGCAAAAAATATAAAATGGAAAAAAGAAAGCATATTTAACAAATGGTGCTGGTATAACTGGATATCAACATGTAGAAGAATGAAAATAGATCCATATCTATCGCCATGCACAAAACTCAAGACCAAATGGATCAAAGACCTCAATAAAAAGCCAACCACACTGAACCTCATAGAAGATAAAGTGGGAAGTACACATGAATGCATTGGCACAGGAGATCACTTCCTAAATATAATCCCAGTAGCGTAGACACTGAGAGAAAGAATTAATAAACAGGACCTCCTGAAACCAAGAAGCTTCTGTAAAGTAAAGGACACAGTCAACAAGACAAAAGGCAGTCTACAGAATGGAAAAAGATCTTCACCAACCTCACATCAGACAGAGGGCTGATCTCCAAAATATACAAAGAACTCAAGAAATTGGTAATCAAAAGAAGAAATAATCCAATAAAAAATTGGGTACTAACCTAAAGAGAAAACTCAACAGATGAATCTCAAATGACTGACTCTTTAAGTAAATGTTCAACATCCTTATCCATCAGAGAAATGCAAATCAAAACAACTCTGAGATTCCATCTTACATCTGTCAGAATGATCAAAAACACTGAAGACAACTTATGCTGGAGAGGATGTGGGGTCAAGAAAACACTCCTGCATTGCTGGTGGGAAGGCAAGCTGGTACAGCCCCTTTGGATATCAGTATGGCAATTTCTCAGAAAATTAGGAAACAACCTTCCTCAAGATTCAGCAATACCACTTTTGGGTATATAGGGTATATACCCAAAGGATGCTCAATTGTACCACAAGGACATGTGCTTAACTATGTTCATAGCAGTGCTGTTTGTCATAGCCAGAACCTGGAAACAACCTAAATGCCCCTTGACCAAAGAATGGATAAGATAAATGTGGTGCATTTACACAGCAGAAAAAAAATTACATCCTGAAATTTGTGGTCAAATGGATGGATCTAGAAAACATCATATTGAGTGAGGTAACCCAAACCTAAAAAGACAAATATCATATGTACTTACTCATACGTGGCTTTTAGACACAAAGCAAAGACAAAATAGCCTACAATTCACAAACCCAGAGAACCTAGACAACAATGAGGATCCTAAGAGAGACATATGTGGATCTAATCTACATGGGAAGTAGAAAAAGACAAGATCTCCTGAGTAAATTGGGAACAGGGGGACCATGGGAGAGGGTAGAAGGGGAGGGGAGAGGATGGGAGGTAAGTGGAGAAAAATATATAGCTCAATAAAAACAATTAAAAATAAAAAAACCATAAGCAGCTAAGATGGTCACTTTTCCACGAAAGCACAGGTGAAAATCCTAACAGAATGGGTCTTATAGAATGTGGGACAGGGAAAATCATTGTTCTGAGATGGTCTGAGTGATCGAGTCAGGGGTCTGGAAATCAAAAGGAGTCTTACTCCACCCCACTGACACGGGGTGGGCATGGGAAGCAGCTGTTCAGAAAATGCTGGACTCATAAGGCTAACGAGGTATTTACATTCAGGTATGTTCTGTTTTTCTCCCATTGGAAGGAAGGAAAACATGGGGACACATCCTTCCTCTTTTGTTTGACGGCTCAACCCAAGCTGGGCTCTCTGCTACATAGAAGTCACCGTAAGACATTTTTTATATGCTATTCCTGTCGTCTAGAGGTGCAAAGGACCTTATTCCCTCATGAGCTCAGGAGGCTCCCTGTATGGGATGGATGACTCGTTAGACTGCGGGGTATCGCTCAATTGGTGGAAAGCGGACAGTCACAATTGGTTCTGCATCTCCTCCCCTCCGCCCTGCCATCATGCTTCAGGGTACCATGTTTATGGCTCAGTGCTTTTCTGCAGCCATATTTCCACTCTCAGTCTGTTTTCCCCTGCCAGCTATCAGTCAGCTCTGTGGAGGGACGAGTGAGAATTTCAGAGAAGAGAATCCAGAGACGTCACCTGCCAGCCTGAAATCAATAGAAGCTCCCCACTCTATCAGGAAAAACCCAAGGGCTTTCAATATGCTTTGTCAGGGCCTTGGGGTTGGTTTGTCACCCTCTGTGGGCTCATCTCTAGCTCCCCCAAACCCTATTCCATAGCAACCCTGGCCTGGCTTCTGTCCTTCATGCTTAGGAGGTTCTCTCTCCTGCCAGAGGACCTTGGCCTGTGTTCTCATTCTAGAAGCTCCTTGATGCTCTCAGATAGTTAACCCCAACTCATCTGCCATAGCTCAGCATTTCTGAAGAGAAGCTTCTCTACTCGAAGGGCCATTGTTGAGTTACAGCTACCAAGGAAACAACCAACTCAACTCCCCTCTGAAACCACACAAAATAACAAGCAGTAATTTCAGCTGTGGGAAAACCTCTCCCTGCTGAGTCCTGAACTGTCTCCCCGGCACACTCTTTCTGCCTCTCAGAGTCAGAAAAGTCAAAGAGAAAACGTTACCTGTTTTCATGTCCTTGAAGCTGAAGAGGTTGAGGAGGAGCTGGCTGGGCAACAGGGCTGTTGGGGGTGGCTGGGCTCGGCTGGGCCAGAGGGCTGTGCTGCTGGGCCATGGGACTCTGCTTCTCTGAGCTGGGTGCGGATACCGGACTGTTGAGCTCTGATGGGAACCAAGGCAACAGATGTGGTCAGGTTGGCATCTCATCAGGGGCAAGAAGTAAACAGAGGTTGGGGCTCATTGCCTCCTTGAATGCTTCGAGGCCTTGGCCATTTCAGTTTCTGCTGGGCTTTCCATGAGCAGGTTAATCTTACCAAGGTCCACAGCATTCCTGGAAGGAGTCTTCTTTCATTAACTACAGTCATTGCCGAGTAAAGTTATGAACAGTCTTGTCATTTTTGTGGGAGAAAAGGCCACCAAAGCAAACAAACCAAAGTGGAAACAACGTACTAAAACTACGAGAACACAACTCAAAGGGACAAGGTGAAATATTCAAATTGTTCCAGCTAACACCTTTTGACTGTTTAAGACATCTCTCTCTTTAGACACAGCTTCACTCTGTAGCCCAGTTGATTCTAAAGAGGTGGTCTTGGGCTGCAGAGATGGCTCAGTGGTTAAGAGCATTGCCTGCTCTTCCAGAGGTCCTGAGTTCAATTCCCAACAACCACATGGTGGCTCACAATCATCTGTAATGAGGCCTGATACCCTCTTCTGGCCTGCAGGCATACATGCAGACAGAATAAATACTGTATACATAATAAATAAGTAAATAATTGTTTGTTTTTTAAAAGAGGTGGTCTTTGCTCCACCTGCCAAGGAGCTGGGTTGTGGGGTGTGTGCCCCCATACCCAGCCCAAGTCTACCAGGCTTCCAGCGTGTGGACAGGAAGCTAGCTAGCTATAGAAGCTGAAACACTGTTAGCATCCCTTCTCTGGCCCCCCAGCAGGCTCACTAAGAGCCCTCTGTACTCACGGATCTCCAGAAGGAAAAAAGAACTCCACACATAGGGAGAGTCATGAGGCTATTCCAAAACTGCTTCTTGGTGCTTTCTTACCTCAACAACATAAAAGGTCAACAGATCCAACCTTCACATGCTAGAGTAAAGGCAGGACCAACCATCCAGACCGGAGGGCAGAGAAGCATGCCCCGTTTGTAGCAGACGGTCCTGCTGACAGTTTATTCCCACTGACTGTCATATACAGACTGGTGCCTTCAGACAACAGGCTAAAACTACAGCCCTTATCATCTGTCTGTCTGCTTTTGTAGCTGGGTAATGAGAGCAGGTGGCCTATTTGCTTTCTGATATAAACCACTTTTCTGTCTTCTCCTACAGTTCAAATGTCTTAACATCATCTCCGTTTTTATCAGGGTCTCTCATTTTTGACATTCTTCACATCCGGGTCAGATAATTCTTTGCTATGGGGCGTTGTCCCGAGCATTCCAGGAAGTGCAGAGACCTCTGTGATCTCTGTTCACTCGATGGCAGTCATTTCCTCACCCCAATAATGACAGTCAAAACTGTCTTTAGATACCAGATATTATTCCCCAAGGGCCCCAAATCACCTTAGTTGGGAGCTCCTGATTTATAATTAAATTCAGGAGGCTTGCTACTCTGTCATATGTCAGATAGCCCTAAAATGGAATTGGTAGGGAGGGAGTCAAATAAAAAATGCAAAGGAAGCCCTTCATCAGCCCCTGGAGGGGACCCATGGCTGCTCCATCAGCCCCTGGAGGGGACCCATGGCTGCTCCATCAGCCCCTGGAGGGGACCCATGGCTGCTCCATCAGCCCCTGGAGGGGACCCATGGCTACTCCATCAGCCCCTGGAGGGGACCCATGGCTGCTCCATCAGCCCCTGGAGGGGACCCATGGCTGCTCCATCAGCCCCTGGAGGGGACCCATGGCTGCTCATCATTGGACTCCAGAGATGAACCTTTTCAGTTCCATTGATGAGCCAGAAGCAATCGCCCAGCAATCAGCCTCCTGTGCATGGAATTCATGAAAGAATGCACACGGGCCTCAGTTGTGAGTGTGAGTTGTTCACTATTGCGAAACTGTCAGGTGCTGGGGGGAGGCTTATACAGAGAAATTCAAATGGCTAAGTGGGAATTTTACATTCTTATCAGATGCAACATTTCCTAAATGAGCTCTCTTTGGATTGCAAAACTAAAACTTCCCCGGGCATTTCAAAATCAATCTGACTTTGAAGACTTTTCTAGAGATGAATTACTAACACGAGCAAGTATCCCTTCCTCTGCCTTGTTTTTCCTTTCAGCGCTGCATTGCTACCTGCTGGATTGAGTGAGTTCTGCCTTTAGATCTCCATAGAACTAGCATGCCCGAGGCCCTAGGAGGGCTCTCGCAGCCCCGAGTCTCGGGATTCATTCTACTGAGCATGCAGCACCACAAAGCTGATTTCTAAATGAAGCTGGTGGGTGTGAGTTTGGGGAAAGTGGAAGTGGCCATCAACCTGCACACGCGGACAGTGCTCTGATGTCAACGGGCGGGCTCCAGGAGCCGGGCAGGTGTGTGTGTCTGCTGTCTGACTGCCTCTCCGCAAGGCCACCTCAGGCACTCACCCTCCTGAGGGATGATACGAAGGGTGACGCTAAGACCGGCATCCTTGACGAGCTTCACGATGTCGGCATGAGGCATGTTGACGATAGACTGGCCGTTGACTGCTAAGATCCGGTCTCCCACTTTTAGCTTTGCGCAGCGATCTGCAGGGCTCCCGTCAATGATGCGTCCGATTTTATGGGGCACGGCTAAAAAAACCCCAACAGAAATAGGTGTCAGGGACATCACCAGGATATGTTCTATCTTTCAGTCCTGCCTAAGACAAGAAATGCAATGTCAGAATTCTTTCCTTCGTCGGTGTCTCCATCTTTTCGAACAACAACCATTTCTGATAATGTGGTTCCATGAATACTACTGAGACCAATGTCCCTTAATCTGAGTCCTTTGTAGAGAGAGACAGGCCAACTCTAAACCCAAAGAACAGAGGCTCTCAAATTTTGAGGTATATCAAACCCATCTGAGCATCAATTTTAAACTCTCTAAACCTTATCTAAGCATCAGAATCTGAATGTCGAGGTAGGAAACAAGGACCCTGAGTTTCTAAGCATTTTCTTGGGAGAGTCCAGCATATACCAATGTTTGAGAACCACAGGTGTAGAAGAGTGTGCAAAAAGCTCAAACTGAGAGACAGTGGTATGGCTTCTGGGAGGTACAATAAGTGACAGGAACTTAATAGAGATCTCCATCTCACTGACAGGAGGAAAGGGGGAAATCTGGAAGCACCCACTAATCCAGGGAGCAGCTCCCTGGCAAAGGGACAGGACTATCTCTAGTCTGCTGTGATTTAGTTTAAGGGCAGCACATTCTCTGTCATTCTGTCCTTTCCACTTCACAAGTGTTCCTGAGAACACACTAATGTCAACAGTGCAATGGAGTTAATCAAATCTAAGATGCCACTGGTGGCAAAGATACAATTTTAAGGGTCACAAGAAAGAAAAAACAGAGACTTGACCCCTTAAACAATTACACTCATTAACCAGAAGATATAACTGCTGAGATATTAAAATACTGTAAGAGGTTTAGCGTTGGTATAACTTTTATGCAATACTTTGACACACTTTACTCTCATCTTTAATGTATATGTTTGAGAAGAGCCAGGCAGATGGGATGCGTATCTCTCTAGCAGGGTGACTGACATTCAGTGTGGATGATGAACTGCATACCAAGGCTGCTGTGCCTGGGTTCAGATCTCGATAGTACACAGCGTCAGTATGTCACGTCAAAGAATGGAGCTAGTGTGTAGAAACAGAAGGATGCACGGTGTGGGAGGCCCTTCTGTCTATGGGTTGCTTTGATTGGTTAATGAATAAAGGAACTGCTTTGGGCCTATAGCAGAGCAATAGGGGAACAGAGCTAGGCAGGGGAAACTGAACTGAATGCTGGGAGGAAAAAGGCCAGGTCAGGAGATGTCATGGATCCGCTGCTGTCAGAGATAGACGTGCTGAAACTTTAGCTGCTAAGCCATTGCCATGTGGTGATATGAAGATTAATGGAGATGGGTTAAAATCAGATGTAAGAGTTAGCTAATAAGAACCCAGAGCTAATGGGCCAAGCAGTGCTGTAATTAATATAGTTTCTGTGTGGTTATTTTGGTTCTGGGCAGTCGGGACAAACAAGCGGGCCCTCCTCCAACAGATGCAGCCCACGGTTCACATTCTCTAAGGAAGTCTACGCCTTGAGCTCTTAGTTCGGTTGCATGTGTTAGAGTGAGGGGCGGAATTATAAGCTAATAACCATGGAGAGGAAGGACAATTAGCGAGTTAAGGAGCTAGGACCTTGCTCACTCTTCTCAGAAAGGTTACAAAGAGCATAGAAAAATATCGGCCAAGTTTGCGTCCCTGAAGTGAAACTCAATTATGTTTCAGCCCAAGATCATTTTTATTTACCATAAGCACTAATGTGTTTAATTAGGAGAGCACTATTTAGAGTTTACTAATGATCATTTTTCAGGCAGAAATGTAATAAGAACAATTACTGATTCAAAACTAATAATACAGGGGACCAGCGAGGTGGCTCACCGGGTAGAGGTCCTTACCCGACTGAGGGCTTGGGTTTAATCTCCAGATCTCACGAGGCAGCAAGAACGATCTGGCTCTAGGGAGTTGTCTTCACATTTCCACAGTACACATGCACACACACGTGCACACGTACACACACACAGGCACACACACGTGAACTAAAAGGAATAAATGTAAAAAAATGTAGATATTGAAAGGTGCTTGGCTTTCAGCCATAACTAGGGGAGAATTTTCTTTTCTTTTCTTTTTTTCTGCTGTTTTTCCCTTCCCATACTCAACAGTTCTTGGGATGATCCATAAATAGTTTGGCTTTCTCGCCCATAAATGTGTACATTGTCATCTATCCTGTGATCTTTGGGAAGTTGCCTAAGAGCTCTTAACTTTTTCTCAACTATTATTGTGATAACAACATCACTGGCCTCACAGAAGTTCTGAGACCTAGATGAACAGTCATACGTAGGTGGCCAGTAGAACAGTGCCTGGTCCTTAAGGATTAACTACCATTCTTTTTATTACTGTTTCCTCTCAAATCTTTCCTACGTAATCGTTTGTGCATGCATAACGTGTGTGTGTGTGTCTGTGAGTGAGTGAGTGCAGACACACACGTGCATGCATGCATGCATGCGCACCCCGATGTAATTTCTCATGATATGGGATAACTTATAAAAAAGAAAACCAAAGGGACATGAAGAGTACCATCCTCCGAGCACTGCACGGGAAACGACTTCGTTTAAGACAAAGTGATGTGTTTCAGGGAGTGGGTGGACACTGAGGAGGCCGAGTCAGCCTTTCTCTGATTTCCCATCAAAACCGTTGCCCATCTTTGTGGAAAATACCAACTTGGAGCTACTAGTTTATTATTCAAAGAAAAATCAGCGCAGCATGGATCCCTTGCATATCTACTTTCGTGTTTATTGAGGGCTAATAACCATTCCTTCTACCTCTTTTGAGTATTTCCTAACACGGGGCAAGCACTTCATTAAATGATATTTATTTATTTAATATATAAATTTAATTTTTACTTAACGTTTATTTATTTAACATTAACATTAAAATTTAACATTTAATTTAAAAGTTACTTATCCATATCATTGTATTTAAATTAAGATGTGCATAGTGTAGTCCTTAAATCCTATTAAGTAACTGATATTATTATGAGTTTGCAGTGGAAGAAACGGATAGAAAGCAGATAGCACTTAGTAATTTGTTCAAGGTCACAAATGGCAAACGGGGCTCAGAGCCCCAGCGACCCCGAGTCCAGCAATCAGAGCTCTTGGTGAATCTACCCCTCTGCCTCTTGGCTCCTCCCGATATCCGACCTCTAACCTACAGCTCACCTTGAGCATCAGCCTGTGCTTTTATCTAGAACTGTACCCTGCCTCTGGGCTAGGACTCAAACCGCGCAAGGGCATTGCAGCTGCTGGGGAGGGTGGAAGCCAGACTGTCCTTGAAAGGTGGGGGATGCCTGATCCAGTTCGGTGAGACAGGAAGAGAGAAAGGAAAACTCGGTAGCCCCAGATCCTGTTCAGTTAAGACTTCACATCGCAGTGCCATTTCTCTGCTTGGAGAAATTTCGGGGGGCAGGTATGAAAATTTCTGACTTTTTTTTTTAAAATGAAATTCAAAAGTATACCGCAGGACATGAACAAACGGTGCTCAGCTGGCTGGTTTTCTGCTTTGATTTACCGCTCCTCTCTTCTCTTCTCCGCTCTGCTGTGTCACCTGGAATTTACTGGGCATGAAATCCCAAGTGTTTCCCAATACAGTCTCCTCCCCACAATTCTGTGTACTCAACAACAATGAAAGTAAACAACCCAAGACTGTTCTTAGTCTCCAAGTGCCACTCAGAGCCATTATTCCAATTCCTCACAGCATAGCAATCAAGCATATTTTCTGTTAAAAAAAAACATGCTAGGGTCAAATCCAGCCCTGCAGTCCTTGCCTGTGCCATCAAACCTTGGAGTGCTGCCTTTCTGATGGGTCTGTGGGATCAAAAGCACTTACTCTACCAGGGACGGGGGATGACTTATCTGAGCGTTGAAAGCCTTGCTGCCTGAAATCTCGAGATGAACACAACAATTTAACTTTCTTTCAGTAGTCAGAGTAATGTTAAAGGGAAAGAAAAAAAACAAACCCTGAAGCAGAAACAAATACTATGTCAGCCTCTTGGCAGCTGTTCCAGCCTCGCTTTCCCTTGTTGTCAACTCCACTTCTTACACAAGTGCATTCTGATGTAAGACAAGTCTTTGACAAGGGCGCTTCCAAAGAAGATTCTCTCCTGGAACAAGACGTAGTCCCATTTGCTCAGAGGTAAGGTCAGTCGAGTGACTCCCACTCCCCATCCCGTGCCTCCTGTGTGATGCTGATAGAATTACAGAACAGCAAAGAATTCCTGACCTTCGTGTCTACCATGGGGATGAACGGCATTTATTAATTCTCCGAGAACCGATGACTAGGGTAGCTAGTGTGCAGTCCGTTTAGAGGCACGCCTCGGAGACATCGTCTGTTGGGAAGAGACATAGATCAAGCCTCTCCATCAATCTTCCTGCCATGGCATGTTTAGGGTACACAGATATTGGGGGAAGCCACGGGGCATCATTTGGTTTTGGACATCCTGACACAGGGTAAGAGATAATATGTCGCTAGATAGGGATTTTAACTGAAGACTCCAAATTAGAGAAAGAAATGTGTGGCTCTTGCTTAATTATTCATCCCATACCAATGTCTTGGCAATACATTGTGCTCTCCAGGGGTGAGGCATCTGCTATTGCCATTGCCCAGAATACCGTAACATTGGTCTTAGGAATATTCAGAAAAAGTCTCTTGGCCAAAGTTCTCTCCATAGTGAGATCTAAAGGCCAAGGTCCTGGGTCTCCAGCAACATCACTGCAGGAGACAATGATGCTCCTTCTTTGCTGGATCTCTGTATGGCCAACTCAGGCTTTCTCCAATCCTTCATCTAAGTGGGCTGAGTTATTTGGTGAATTCGGCTGAGTGCTGCTTTAGGTTGGTTTCCATGACGATGCCAGCATGACCACCTGTAGATCTTGTCATCTGTTGATGAGTTGTATGTTCGAAATGCATTTATCCAGTCATTTGTTTGAGGCGGGGTCTTGATAATTTTCCCAGGTTGGCTTGGAGCTCCCTGCAGCCCAGGCTGGCCTCACTTCCAGAGGGCTGGGGTTATAGGCATGCGCCACCATGCTCAGCCATTTTTCTTCCTTTGCTGGAATCCTGGGAGAAGAGGTTATTAGATCCTTTCCCCTGTTCTCCTCTGTCATTATTGCAGTATTTCCCTCACACGTTGCTTGGGTGTCTTTCACTTCAGAGCAAGGAAAGCTTGCCCCTGCTATTTACATTTAATCATCTCCTTGTTAGCAAGTCCCACAAAGTGGCCTTCTGTATGGAGGACAGCGTTCGACAGCAGAAGTGGATTTTGCATCAATCATGTCAAATTTATGAGAGGGGAGATAGTTCTAAAAAGAGCATGACAAATAGATACTTCAAAGGCAATCAATACCAAAAGCTGACATTACTTCACAATCTACTAATTAGCGAAGGTTAAACTTAGCTTGAAGAAGGCAAGGAATCTATGGCCTGATGCAATTTTTTTTTAATACTGGGTGACTTCCATCATTTTTCTTTTGCTAAGCTGTGAAAAGCATTTATTGTGTGGCTTTGAAATTGTGGGCTGGGCAGGAAAACAGCTACATCCACGAATACATATCTACCATAGCATTTTCTAAGGAACAGGTACTGTGCAAGGCTCTTTGGAGAAGAAAACGTAATAGCACATGGATTTGCCCTCAGGAAACTCAGGCATGTTGGGGAGACCATAGAGAAGCATAAAAATATTTAAAACAATGAATAAATAGCAAGCCCATAGTAAAGGTTGTGTGCAGTAAGAGGGAAGAGGAGGGGTGAAGGATTAGTCCCAGTGTGGCCTCAGAGCAGTGAAGAAACACCAGGTGTCTCTGGCGAGGAGGTAGCGCGAGTGTCCCATGGTAAGCGGAACTTCCTCTAGAGGAAAGCTCCCAGTGGCAAAGGTGAGGGGGCCCATCAGATTCAGAATGGGGGCCGGCAAAGGAGAGAGGCTTTGTCTATTCCCTGTCTGAGAAGCCTGAGGTAATGGAGGCTGAGCACATGAAGACTTTGATGGTTTTTTTCTGTCTCCAGAAACTTGAGCCCAGTGTTCCCCTTCCCTGTGTCCCTTTCCTTCTTTCTAGAAGCCCTGGGATAATGTATGCATTATGACAAGCTCATCCACCTGGTGTCTTTTCCTGAAGAGTGGTCAGTGTCCTCTGAAAGAATTCTTTTTTTTTCTTGGTCATCAGGGACTGAAGAAAAGGGGAAAGCATTTTTTAACTAAAACATTTTAATGGTAAAATTAAGAAAAAGTTGCCCATGTGGCTTATTTTCTTCTAGAAGTCTGTGAAATGCAGTTTGCCAAAACCGAAAACATCTTCCCTGAAATTCATAGCCAACTGATTTGCAAACCCTGCACGGAGCAGCTGCTGTTTTAAGGACTGTGTTATTCCCCAGCACCCGTGAGGCATTTTCCTGTGACTGAATGGTTTAGTTACCCTGAAGTCATGGGCAGATGGTCATACAGAGGAATGGGAAGAATGCCCATTACTGATAATGTGAGAACCCAATAGAACTCATGCTCCCATGGGTGAAAAGATCCTATAGAAAATAGCCATTATATGGCCAGAGAGACACATTCCTTAGGCACACGCTACCACTAACACATTTGCTTTTCATCATTTAAAGGAGTACTTTCGGGCTGGAAAGATGGCTCAGCCATTAAAGGCTAGGCTCACAACCAAAAATATAAGAGGATTTTCAGCTAAGTATTGAAAATGAATCGATGATCGGAAGAGATGTCATTGGACTGGAAATGGTGAGAAAATGTGGCAGAGTTCTCCAGCTGAGGTCATCAAACTGATTTAAAATGGTTCTGGTATTTGGAAAGATCGGACAGGACTATAGACGCTTGGTTCCACGAGTGTGTGACCTGTGCCCTCTCCAGGGTCCCCACAGTCAGAAAGCCTGATAGCTGGCTTAATGGCCCACTGTTTTCATCTGGGTACGCAGTAATTTTTGAGGAAGAACCCTACATTTTTTTGTTATATCGGGCTCTGAGAATTGTATAATTGATCCTATGTAGCTATGTCCATAGTGTATTCTGTTTTTGCAACACCACTGTCTCACTGTCCGCAGCGGAGTAGGTAATTGAGAAAAACCACCAGAAAGGCGAGGGCCAAGAAAAGAGCAAAGACTTTTATGGCTGTGTTTCTCGTTCTGATGCACATCCCAAGGAAAGGTGGTTCAGCTAGTTTCTATTAATGCTTTCAAGTATTTTTGGGTTTAGGAGTAGAGTTTGGTGGTGGATGTGTGTGTGTGGCATGCACACAGTTCCAGATATGGCATCCAGGACTCTCGTCCCCCCCAATTAATCCTTTATTCTACACATAGTAATTTAACAAGCCTACGACATTACCTTTCTTATCTCGTTGTGAAATTTCTTCTTCTTCTTTTTTTTTTTCTGAGACAGGGTTTTTCCGTAGCTTTTGGTTCCTGTCCTGGAACTAGCTCTTCTAGACCAGGCTGGCCTCGAACTCACAGAGATCCGCCTGCCTCTGCCTCCCGAGTGCTGGGATTAAAGGCGTGCGCCACCACCGCCCGGCGTGAAATTTCTTCTTACATAACAAGCATCTCACTTCTGGATCTCTGCAGAGCAGATGGTCTTCTGGAACTATGTCTAAGTAGGCTAGCATGCACCGCATGAAAGCAATGCGTATTTCAGGAAGCTTATGTGGTTTTTGATCCTATGTCTTTGGAGTCTGACAATATGTCCAGAGACTATGGTGTTAAGACCCAAGGAAACCTTTGCGGAGACATGGATGAGGCATGGGGAACCACACTCAGAGAATAAGGAAAGAGGTGCTTTTTCTTCTACAGGGGTATCATTGTTTCTCTCAATACCCCTAAAACTGACTTCACTAACTCCTGGGCGTATGGGATGCCCTTTACAACTGCTTTAGTCGAAATGTGGCAATAGAAAATTTGGTGCTACTGATCCAAATATCAATTTTACTCATAATTTTTACACTTTTACTCAAAGCCATAGGCAAAAAAAAAAATAGGCATTTTATTTTCGTCATTCAGTAAAACTGGCAACCCTACCTTTCCAGTCTAGGGGTCGAAGCTGCCATTCTGTACTGTATGCCCCAAGTTGTTTCAGCGGATAAAGCTATGACCTTTAGGAAGACTTGCAAGCCAAATGGAAAACTAGCTTGGAAATGATGGAAAATATAGATAACTTTTTTATATTAAGAATTTCTTTCTTGCTGAGTAGCAGTGGGGCACACATTGAATCCCAGCACTCAGGAAGCAGAGGCAGGTGGATCTCTGTGAATTTGAGGCCAGTCTGGTCTACAGAGCAAGTTTCGGAACAGCCAGGGCTCCACGGAGAAACCCTGTCTCAAAACGCCGAAAGAAAGGAAGAAAGAAAGAATGTCTTTCCTACAAAGAAGAAAAGCAAGTTGTATCCTGAGCAACAACAAACAAGAATACCAGCACAGTGATACAGCCCCAAAGACCCACACAGCAGCTGCATTGATGAGGTGTACTCTCACTATGGGTTAAATGTATCCCTTTAAGTTCCTGGGGAGTAAACTCAGCTCCCAAACTCACCTGTTCATAGTGTGTGGAGGGGGCTTTGCGGGGTGATTTGACGAGGGGAAATGTATGGAGGCCATCCCTCATAACGTAAGTGACTTGAACATCTGTGGGGTTTGATGGCACAGGAGCCTGGAAACAGTCTCCATGGATACCGAGAAATGACTGTACTGGGCTCAACCTATTAAGAGTTTTTTTTTTTTTTTGTTTGTTTGTTTCTTAAATCCAATGCACTTGTCTTTCCTTGGGGGCACGGGAAAGAGGTTTAATAACTATTGTCTCTGTACCCTTTGTGCACTGAAGTGTGCTGTAGTGCCCTTGATGTGGTTGGCATGAGGACCTGTTTCCATTAGAAACTTGGGGACACTCATTATGCCATGTCTCCCCTAACTCCCACTGCGTCTGGTCTCTTTTCTAGAACTCTTGATTAGACACAGGCCTCTGGAACTGGTCTGCAATTCTTTGAGCATTTCTCTCATACTTTCTGCTTCTGTTCTGCTCTGTTTCATCTGAGAATTCATTTAGCTTTTTATCTCCCAGTGCTTATACTAAAGAATTTAATGTAGTCATGATAATTTAGGTATCTAAGAATTCTTTCTTTAACCATAGTGCTCTTTTTTTATATACTTACTATTCTGCTTTTCGTGTGTGGTTATAATGCTACTTTAGACAGAATCACAGGGGACCTTAGAAGTTTCAAAGTTTGTCTGTTTATTAAAAATTTCCAGCATGTGGTATTCTATTATAACAGATAAAATTGATGAGAATGACTCTATTTTTACTGTGTCCTTATGTTATCATTGTTTATTTGCTTATTTTTCTGTCCCTAATATTGTTTTGAGGTGCTGGGCACAAAACTCAGGGCTCTGTGCACCCACATTGCTAACCCTTGCTTTTCTACTTAAAACTGCTTAAACATTTATCTATCTATCTATCTATCTATCTATCTATCTATCTATCTATCTATCATCTATCTACTTACTTACTGTGTGTGTGAGTGTGTGTGTGTGTTTGAGTGTGTTCACATGCATACAGATGCACCACAAGATGCTGTGTGTAGTCAAAGGACAAATGGCTGGAGCTAACTAGATTCTTTCTCTGTGTGGTCTCTGGGATTGACCTCAAGTCATCAAGCTTGGCTGCAAGTGCCTTCACCATCTGAGTCCCCTCACCAGCCCTACTGATCTTTTCTGTTTATTTTATTTTGTTTTAAGACAGAGTTTCTCTATGTAACAGCCCTAGATACCTAGAACTAGCTCTTGTAGACCAGGCTGGCCTCGGACTCAGAGAGATATGTCTACTCCTGCCTCCTGGATGCTGGGATTAAAGGTGTGCACCACCACTGCCTGGCCCCTGCTGATCTTTTTATAAAAAAATTCATACCTAGTGGTCATGGTGTTTGTGTCGCATTTTGTGCTGGGTTTTTAAAGTTCTGAGCATTAAGACAAAGAGTGGGTATATGTTCCCTCCCTCTGTTTCTCTTCTCTGACTGCAAAGTCACCCACTCCTGCCCTGCCCACTCCGGGCATCCCTTTCCCCCTAAATCCTTTGCTACAGTACAGTGGGGTCTAAGAGATGAGAGGTGATAAGAATTTTCATTTTGTCACCAACAATCAGCAAATGGAGAATCTTTTATAACTTAAATCAGTTGCTGCAACTAGATTTTGGGGATCCCAGTTGGAGATTTTGGAATCCATTTGAAATAAAAAAATGTGAAATAATTGTGTATTCAAACTAAAAACAATTCCATGTCTCTGGTGGCACTGGAAGATAGGGACACAGACAGTTGATGTCTTTCCAAGTGCTCAGTAAATGTCACACGACTACATTCCATCAGTGTGGGCTCGGGGTCAAAATGTCCAATAGAACCACACTTTCCCTCCTCTGTATCTTTAGCCTTCGGAAGCACTGGAGCCTTCACCCCCATCAACATACCTGGCTCTGCGTAATTTCTCAGCTGGCCCCGCAGGGATGGCTGACAGCTACAAGCGGGTGCTGCTGATAAGTCATGTTTCTCAGTTTTACAGATGCCGTGCATTCTGCCTCTGCCATCCCCCGCCCCTCCCCAGCCTCCAAAGCCGCGCTTTGTAAAAAGACACTTGGCTATCTTCACACGGTTTCCCTGCTACAATAGGTAAATGTCAAAAGCAATCAGGTGCAATATCGGCCTCCTGCGTAGTACCCTAAGCCCCGAGGCAGATAATAACTCCTTGCAATATTTTCCTAATGTAAATGGAAACAGAAACGAACTCAGGCAAATGATCCCTCCTGAGCCAGCTGTCCTTTTCAATATCTTAGCCCCAAGATTACATAAATATTTATTGGCTCTTCAGTTGGTTTTTTTTCCTCACCGAAGCCAAAGTTACAACAGGGTTCAGCACACTTTAACTTAAATGATGTAATTTTGCATGACTGGAAAAAAAAAGGACCTCAAACATGAAAAAGCCCTAAGCAAAGTGCTTGGGAGACGAGAGATTGTGATCATATATTAACTTTGAGGACTTGTAGTACGACCTCCACGGGGTTAAACGAATGATGTCGGCAAGGGAGAGCATCTCACGTGTGGTCCTTTTCCTCGCCCAATTCCTCTGTCTAGCATCGCACCGTTTAGCTCACACTGGCTTTCTGCCTATAGGCACTTTCTCTCGTCACTCATCTTCCCAGTGCTGCAGCTGCGTGCGCTTTCACTTTGAACTAAACACTTTACAAATCACTCTGTTTCCATCGTAATTTTGTGAGGCTGTTATTGCAAAACGACTCGGATTTCTCTAAAGCGAGAAACGAGGAAAGGGGCTGAGGGGCCCTCAAAGGCATCTGGTAAAATGACAATTATCCTCTAGAGGGAAGAGACCGAGAGCAAAACTCCACTTCACCCAAGATCTGTAGACGGCAAAAGCCTATGAAAAGACCTCAGTGGTGTTGGTCTTTGGGGAAAGAGAATAACTTAAAATTAAAGTGAGATACTGCTGTCTGCCTTCTGGAATTACTAATGGGTCTGCATGGAATGAACATATGGTAGAAAAGCCTGGAGACATAGTTCAAAGATGCAAAGTATCTAGAAGGCCCGTCCAAGTGACTTGGGAATAGGAGTCCCATGATCCATGGGTCCCACCCCTCAGTATTTACCAAATGCAAACACCCTTCACACGTTCTCTTTAAAACAGAAAACCATTCTCACACAGACTTACAAAAAGATACTTGACAGGAACTTTCTCTGTGATTGTTTATGTGATTCCAAACAGGAAAAAAATCAAATGTCCCTCAACTAAAGACGGATAGACCATGGTACATTCATATGATGGAAAGCTATTGAGTCATTTAAAAAAAAATCATTGGACAGAAAAAAATCAGCGGTTCAGGTGTGTGCAGCTGACTTCATTCCTGCAGTAGCTTTAAACTAAATCTACTGTTAAAACTTGGACGACGGATTTCAGAGTTTTACTCTATTGAAATCAAACTTTAACAAATAGGGAGAGAAGCGAAATAGGCAGGGGAACAAAGATTTTGGGGAGATAGATAGATAGATAGATAGATAGATAGATAGATAGAAACAATTGGTGTTGAGTAAGGCAGGCACCGGTGTGCAGAGGACTCTGGGAACTACCGGAGAGGAAATATTGTTGAATCTGGGTTTGGCAAGACCCGTAGAACTCTCCCATGTGGCAGCTGGAGGGAGGAGAGACACTGCAGCCACATGGGCTGTCCCTTACAAAGACAGATCTGTGCAGAGTCAGGCGGCAGTGGACATAAACACTGGTGAGCCCTGGGACAAGGGTGGGGTTGTGTGTGGATGATCATGAAAGGCCTCATTCCTGACATGAATCCAAGAGTTACATGAAAGCCGTTGATGGCAGTTACCTGAGCCTATCAGGCGTGCTAAGTGGGGGTGGACACGGGGAGGCAGAGACAGAGATGTAAGGACCACATTCAATGCTACAGAGAGGAGCAAGCCATCACAGGGGCGGCCATTTAGGCTTATTAACATGGAAGACAATTGAAGATGTATCTCCTACACACTGGCTATACATGCCAGTGGCTACGGGTCAGGGCCGCTTGCAGGAGGGAACATTTCCTGGATGGGAGAAGATTCTCTTGCTAGTTTAGAACTTCATGCCAGGTATTAGCAATGTCTGGGTGAGTACAATCTAAGCTCTTTGCATCTGCCTTCATTTCTCAAGGGTGATAATATAGTTATGTATTTACATTTAACTAAGAGACAAAAGTCAGAACTGATGGGAGCTGAGTGGGGGCGCCACTCTCCCTAGAGAACAAGTTTTAACTGTGTTTCAGTTTTGCCCAGGGCCTGTGGGATTGCAGTTACTTTTCATCTTGCTTTTCATCTAGCAAATCAAATGACCATTCCAGTGAATGTTTTTCAGTCAGGACATTCTTTCTTACAATACTTCAACTGCTTGGTGCCGGAGACTACAAGATCAAAAGCCTTCAGAATGGCTATCTGTCTTTGCTTTCTGGAGGACTTATTCTCATGGTGAACCCATGAATATAGGACCTTGTGAGCAAGACCCCTGGAGCAGAAGGCCTGACCCGGTTCCCCCTTGAAAACAAATGAGCTCACCCCGAACACACATCTGGGCACGTGTGTGGAGCAAACCCTTGGCTGACTAAGAAAAGCAATCTGAGGTGGTTAGATTGGAAAATGAGATCGCCAGGTGGGCTAGGCTAGTCCCTTTCCTCTGGCAATGTGGAAACCTTAAGAATGGCCAGCCACCTCTGTCAGCGCTCAGGGAAGGGAGGGGGCTGATTAATCCCTCGAAAAGACTCCAACCACGTGTGGAGATTAATTAAGTTGGAACAAACGCAACTTAAATTGCAAAATGATTGGCCATCCCTCACGAGAGCTCTTACCAGGGTTTGGGATGGTAGGAGTTTGGTCAGAGGCACACTCTGAGTCTTTGGCAGAAGCTGGGCCTCCAGAAGAAGTGGTGTTTACACCAACCTAAATGGGAACCTTTGCTACAGCTGTATGATGGCTCCAGGGGACAATTGTGTCCTGAAATAACAAGGTCTTCTTTAAAACTAATCCATATGTGCACCCAGCTTTATGAAATATCTGATGTAGTGTACCATTGGGAAAAGAGAAGAAAATACAGTTACAGAGAAGACACTGCAACACGAGTCCCCAAATAGAATGTGTGTGTGTGTGTGTGTGTGTGTGTGTGATTTATCCTCAGTAGAAGTGATGTGCATTCTTTGAATAACGTGTGAGAGTAACAGGCATTTTCCCATGGGAGCGTGGTCCTGCCAGTGAAGTATGCAGGTGCCTCTCAGCTGTAGATTCCTTGAACTATCTTGTGAACAGCAAGGAGCTGGATGATTTAAGCCCAGAGGAAGCAGCCACCACCGCTCATTCCCATGCTTTCGAGACAACTGAGTAGCTGACGGAAAGAAGACATCTGCCTTCCACTGGTCCTGGGAAGTCTTTGAACCCAGTAATAATTGTTCGTGGAAATGATTCCCTAGTGGGAGAAACTTAGGACTGATAAGCTCCTTCCAAACAATAAGAAAAACTAGCTAGAATTTTTAAAACAACAACAACAAAAATCACTCCGAGAGCACTCAATGGTATGTTGCGAGGCTGCACTGCTCCTCTTCTTGAGAATAAATAAGGATGCTGCTGCTTTAACAGACCACTGTCTTGAAAACTGGATCTTTCCATTTGTTAGTGCCGCCAGAGCAGAATGTGTGCGTGGTGTTTCTGCTTTTTAATAAACGCTTCCATGTTCGCATGTCAGAGCACTCAATTAAGGCGAAATGTCTCAGTCCGCCGGCTGCATAATGAGGAGACCCAGGCAGCCAGGTTTTCATTTCGGAAAAAAGCTAATCATATTCAGGATTGAGAAGATGACGGCATCTCTGGGCTCCATTCCTCTCCCTCTTAGCTGAGATGCTCTTCCTAAAGAATGCAGCAATTCAGCTTTTACACGTGGAACTGACATGGTTTGCTTGTGAAGATGGAGAAACAAGGAAGGGATTTGAAGTCGTAGTCTTGTTTCCTCCCAAGAGATCTAGCACGTCACCGAGATCCTCCCAGTTAGGACCGGGTAATGATTGCCACGTGGTCCTCAGTGACAACCAGGGCCAGTGTGTGCCAGACCGAGAGGGGTCTCAAAGCAGACACAGGTCCCCTAGTCCTTAGAGGACTAGGGCTTTGTAACTCAGATGCTTAGGGCCAGGTAGGCCGCCCAGTGCAGAGACAGCGGAGAGCAAGTGATGGGGAGTTTGTTCTCTGGGACCCTGCTCCCACTGTCCCCCCATTTTATAGTGTGATCTGTTTTGCTAGGAGGGGATCAGGCTGCACAGAGTTCCCTCTGTGATTGGTCCATTGACACTACGCCTATTAGCACAGCTGTCCTGAGGCTGCAGCTAGGTTCTGGGGCCAGCTGGGTTGGAGTGGAACACCCTCACTGTTTTCCTTCTGGGGAGGGGAGCTCTTGATCACGTGATAAGAAAATTCCATCTCATCCAATAGATACCAGTTACAGGAGATGACATCAGTACAGGGGTGGGAACGGGAGTGAGGACATCAGTACAGAGGTGGGAACGGGAGTAGTGACATCAGTACAGAGGTGGGAACGGGAGTGATGACATCAGTACAGAGGTGGGAACGGGAGTGGTGACATCAGTACAGAGGTGGGAACGGGAGTGATGACATCAGTACAGAGGTGGGAACGGGAGTAGTGACATCAGTACAGAGGTGGGAACGGGAGTAGTGACATCAGTACAGAGGTGGGAACGGGAGTAGT
This sequence comes from Chionomys nivalis, assembly GCF_950005125.1. NCBI lineage: Eukaryota > Metazoa > Chordata > Mammalia > Rodentia > Cricetidae > Chionomys > Chionomys nivalis. The sequence continues at coordinate 18,611,694 of NC_080111.1, forward strand.
GACATCAGTACAGAGGTGGGAACGGGAGTAGTGACATCAGTACAGAGGTGGGAACGGGAGTGATGACATCAGTACAGAGGTGGGAACGGGAGTGATGACATCAGTACAGAGGTGGGAACGGGAGTAGTGACATCAGTACAGAGGTGGGAACGGGAGTGATGACATCAGTACAGAGGTGGGAACGGGAGTAGTGACATCAGTACAGAGGTGGGAATGGGAGTGATGACATCAGTACAGAGGTGGGAACGGGAGTGATGACATCAGTAAAGAGGTGGGAATAGATGGATAGACATACATATAGTGCACAGACATACATGTAGTGCACAGACATACATGTAGTGCACAGACATACATGCACACAGTGCACAGACATACATGCACACAGTCACAGACACACATGTAGTGCACAGACATACATGTAGTACACAGACATACATGTAGTGCAAGACATACATGTAGTGCACAGACATACATGTAGTTCACAGACACACATGTAGTGCACAGACATACATGTAGTGCACAGACACACATGTAGTGCACAGACATACATGTAGTTCACAGACACACATGTAGTTCACAGACACACATGTAGTGCACAGACATACATGTAGTGCACAGACATACATGCACACAGTCACAGACATACAAGCATACAGTGCACAGGCATATAAGCAAGGAAAACACAAATTCACATGAAATAAAAATAAGGATTAAAAGTAAAAAGAAAGAAGCTTTTAACATTATTTTCATTTTCTCATTTTTATTAATAATATGACAATGAACATCTTTTCTGTTTGGTTTTGATAGTATATATCCCCTAAGGTCCATATGCTAAAAGTTTGCATGCCAGCCTATGGTACTATTGGGTGTTGCGTTAAGAGTTGTATCCCAGGGGTTAGAGAGATGGCTCAGTGGTTAAGAATGCTGGCTGCTCTTCCAGAGGTCCTGAGTTCAATTCCCACTACCCACACAGTGGCTCACAACCATCTATAACTGTAGCCCCAGGGGATATGATGCCTTTTTCTGGTGTGTAGACATTTATGAGGATAAAACACCCATATACATAAAATATACAAATAAATCTAAAAAAAAAGAGGGTTGGGGCCAACTAGAAGGAATCTGCCATTGGGGCTGTATCCTTGAAGGAATTTTTGGAGGGTCCCTACCCCCTTTTAATTTTACTTTCCAACTTCCGTGAGAAGAACTTCTCTCATCAACACTTCTGCCACAGTGTTCTGTCTCTTTCCAGGCTTCGAAACAATGGAACCAATCACCATGGGCTAAGACCTCTGAAAGTGTGAGCAGGAAACATTTTCTCAATTTGTTTTCTTTTAATTTGTGATTTTTCTAAAGATATTTTGTCATAGTAAGAGGAATCTAACACATTTGTGTCTGTATAGATCTTTAAAATTCTTTCTAAGAATTTGATCTGTAATTGCTTGTTAGTTCATTCTGACCCAGAGTTATGGTTAAAAACCTATATTTTTTTTTCTCTTGGATCAGATTTCAAGGCCTAAAAACAGTGTAATACTTCTGATAATGGCACACAGATGCTCAGGCTGCTGCTTAATGTCACTTTAAGTCAAGAAGGAGACGCACTACAGGTGGAAAGCTTTTAATATCTGTCCAGTTCCGAGCAATGCTCAGCCCCCTGGGACCAGCCTTGAAGGGAAGACATGTGTTTCTGAGTTCACTACTTCACACAAAGAACACTTCCTCCTTATGTTTTAGGAACTAATTTTTTTTTTTTTAAAAAAATACACAGTGTTTTGATAAAGAGCACCACTAAATGTCAGGCAACCAGCAAGCCAGGAACCCCATGTCACAATTTCCTATCTAGTTAAACATCTCATGTCGCTGGCAATGTTGTCTTGGCTGAAGAAGCATGGAAGGGGGTTTCTCTGTCCCCAGGGAAGGGAAAATTACATCTGGCTTCTTCATCTCTCTTCCCTGCTGTGATAATATTCAGTGGAGACACGATGTTTGCAGAGAGATTTTAGAAGGCATGGCTTTGAGTCAGAAGCTTAATATTTTTCATGGCTCTGTAGTTTAAAGGCCGGGGAAGTCTGGCATAGAAACCTGGAGTTCTCGTGAACTTCCTGAAGATTCCTTCAGTGGCACTGGCTAGGGCACCGCAGCTTTCTCTGCCCTACAGCGGTCTCTCTCGGCCACCCAGCCACCTCCAGCCTGCTCTGGAACCCATGACAAAGCGACGGAAACAAGCGTTCCTTTATAATTGAGGAGACGGAAGCCGTATGACTTCCTGGTCACAAGGCTAGTTAATGACAGCGCCCGTTTTCTAAACAAGCAGTATGATGGCAGCACCTGAGCTACGAGCCCCTTGCCACTTGCTTGCCTACATGTGATGATCTGCCCATCAAATAAATGCAAAGGGGTCCTTGTCCACCAATGAAAAGATTCCAGGAGCCGCAGGTGATAAACAACACAACGAATTGCTAAGGCTTGTTAGGCTGTGGTAAGACAGGAGAAGAAAATTACCACAAGCCCAGGAAATGGGGGAGCGACTGTGACCCTGAAGTACACACACAGTCTCAGACCCTTGGAGTCCAATGACCTCTGTAACACTGAGCCCAAGGATGGCTCTTTACCGTTCACAGGGCACTTAGCCTTTCTTTCTCTCTGAAAATAGGGACACGATTATGACAGAAGCACGGAAGAGCCTCAGCTCCAGAGACCGTTTAGGTGCGTGCTGCAGATGGCATGCTACAGCTGCAACATGCTATAGTATGCATAGTATGCATGTACCACACACATGCCGTCCGTGTGATCGCTGCCTTTGCCACAGAGCACGAGGCCAATCTGCCTTTCGAAATTCTTAAATTGAAAAGAAAGAAATATAATAAGAGGTAGCAACCAGGAGGCTTCCTGTGCTAACAGACTCTATTTCTATACTCAAGGCTGGTGCAAAATCATACCATCTTGAAGTGGTTTGGAAGTATATTTTTTGAGGTCAGTCTCTACACAAAAAAATGCTCATATTCATTCTAAGCATTAGTACCTGCTCTTTTCCCAGACCTACTTACTTATGCATGGCCCTTATTTGCAGCAGAGAAAGAGCGCGCACACATATCCTGATGCATTTAGAAGGAAAACCGCTACACTTTAGATACAGTTGAGATCTAAAACGCATGCTTAGCATTTTCATGACGACAGTATACTTTATATTTTTCTCCCAGTCCTCTAGGTATTCTGCCCCAATAAACAATCTGAATGTCTTGAGATAGCTACAAAAGCTCCCTGTGAACATTTCCCCGAGTGTAAGCTATTGGGAGGCTGTTTGTATAATTCATGACAATCCTCAGTCTTGTGTCCCTTTTAATCTTGGTGAATCCATCGTACTGACAGATTCCTGCTTTGAGTTTATGCTTAAAGACTGGATTTATTTCTGCGACTTATCAGGAAGAAACAGAAAAATGAAACTGTACTTTTAGACATATGTAATTTGTTCTCTGTGTGTATTGGCTGAGATTTAACACCTCTGTGGTTTTCTCCCTTGAATTTGTTAAGGCTCATGTTAAACAGGGCAACCCTCCCTATCCACGAGCTTCTGGTGGGCTTCTGATAACATAGCCTGACCATAGGAGCTCTTATTAATTCCTGGTCGCTATTTATTTATTTATTTATTTATTTATTTATTTATTTATTGGTATTGCTTGGCATGCTTTTCTACCTCACACAAACTGGAAACCACAATTCCTGAGAATTTTAGGGATATCACATGGACAAACTACTATTCTTTTCTTTTCTTTTTTTTTTTTTGGTTTTTCGAGACAGGGTCTCTCTGTAGCTTTGGTGCCCATCCCGGAACTAGCTCTTGTAGACCAGGTTGGCCTCGAACTCCCAGAGATCTGCCTGCCTCTGCCTCCCGAGTGCTGGGATTAAAGGCGTGTGCCACCACCGCCCGGCCTGGACAAACTATTATTATTTAAGCACTTCTACATTCAGGTGCAATACATCCATAGCATTTTGGACCAAAGCACGTGAACATGAAAAACGGCGTATTTTCCTGTCCTCACTTCTGATTTCTGTTTGTTTGGCAGGTCTTGAGCTAAGCCCCGGAACGCTGCTGCAGAGGGGGAGGGGACCCAAGAGATCGTCTACAAGGATGACCTCTGTCACAAGTTGTATAGGCTCACAGGATTAATATTGGAGAACCCACTGACTTTAAATCCATTTCCTGCTTACAGCTACTGCCCTGGAGGAGGACCTGAGAATCTGTCTTGGGCTGGTTTTCAAAAAGCCTCCCAACTCTGTCCTGTGTTTCCAGTTTTACTTTCTCCCCACTGCTATTTAATTTTACATAAGCATCTTTTTTTAAAAAGATTTATTTATTTATTATTTATACAACATTCTGCCTCCATGTATGCCCGCACACCAGAAGAGGGCACCAGATCTCATTACAGATGGTTGTGAGCCACCATGTGGTTGCTGGGAATTGAACCCAGGACCTCTGGAAGAGCAGCCAGTGTTCTTATCCTCTGAGCCATCTCTCCAGCCCCCTATAAGCATCTTTAAGAAAAAAGGCGGGTCACTCTTCACAACCTTCTGCTAGTGTCTATTGTAGAAGGAGACTTCTCTGGCGTTTCCCGGCAGACCAGACAAGAATAATCACACAGAAACTCTATTAATTACAATACCGCTTGGCCTATTAGCTCAGGCTTCTTATTAACTAACTTTCACATTTTAAATTAACCCATTTCTATTATTCTGTGTATCACCGCAAGGCTGCAGTCTACCGGTAAGGGTCCGGGAGTCTTTCTGCTTCTGCAGCTCTCTGACTCCACCTACTCTCTGTATCTCTTCCAGCCTGGCTATATTCTGCCCTGCCATAGGTCAAAGCAGCTTTATTCATTAACCAATAAAAGCAACACATGTACAGAAGGACCTCCCACATCAGTCCACCAACCGAGAATGTAATATGGTCTTGCTACCGGTGCACAGCAAGCTTGCACTACCTGGGTTTAGCCCACTCCCAAGTGGCATCTCTGCTATTGTCTCTGGCTTACACTCTGCACAGCCACCCCAGGCTTCTGTGTATTTCTTCATCCTGAGCTCCTTCTCATTGGAAGGTTTCTGTCTGAAAATCTCCTCCTAGGTTGATTCCACCCCTGGCTTATCCTATGAAACAGCGCTCAGAAGAGACATTCCCTCACCCGCCCACGAAAATGCTATGCGCTTCCTCTCCCAACCACACTACCACACCTCAGTCTTTTCTATTTTATTTTACTTACACATAAACTAACAGCTTTTACAGTGTTGAGGGTTTGGGGAGCTGTGGTTGTCATCTTGCACCCTTCTTGAACTTAAGGTGAGTGATGTTAACCTAATCAGTGTTGAGGGTGGCTTATGTTTCTTTGTGCTCTTAGCCTGGGGTGTTTAGGCCACTCTGTATATCCATAGCTCTTCTTTCATCTAGACTTCCGTTATCCCTATCACTAGAACAAACAAACGTAAGACCCCCTTATCCCAGCATAGGCCATCCAGTCACTTACTTATGGTGGTTCCCGACTCAGGTCTGTTGAGGGAGCTGATGATGACAAAGCCGAACCCTTCATTCTCCTTGCGGTGAATGACCACGTCGCTAGTCTGCAGGCTGTGCGAGGCAAAGCCTTCAGGGGGAGAGGCATTGCTGCTGGGGGCAGCGTGGTTGCTGTTGGCGTAGGTGGCGTAGTCACTGCGTGGAGAGCTGTGGTGGGTGGATACGGAGCCTGGACTCCTCCCATTCTCTGGGCAGGGCTCCCCTGAAACACATACCACGGTACATAGGGACTCAGTGACTTCCTCAGAAGGAGCAGGCACAAAGAGTGATCAGCTGACCTTCCCTCTAGAAATGCAGGGTGTTTGAAGGGCTACAGATCTCCAGTCCGCCAGGGCTTCAGCTGTTGTTAGTCTTCACCAAAGCACTGAGACCCCCACCATTAGCCTCTTCCCACCCTATCAGTCCTCCCACCCCATCAGCCTCCCCCAACTCCTAACCCCCCCATCAGCCTCCTCTGAGGTTGCCTCTTGCTTTTGTTTTTCTCTTGTTACGACTGCAAGTCCCAGAGACAAGACAACTTTTATATATTAGCCCCTTGGTTGCATAGTAACAAACTAAAGATGATGGGAAAATGAGTAGACAGAATCCTAAATTATCACGGGCATATGACTCACTGAAAGAATTGATAAAGGGGCTGGGAGGGATGGCTCAGAGGATGAGGTACTTGCTGTGTGATCATGAGGATCTGAGTTGAACCTCCAGAACTCCTATCTAGGCAGACGCTAGAGCAGGCTTCTGGGGACAGAGATTGGCGAGTCCCCAGAAACTCTCTGGCCAGCTGGAGCAGACAACAGCAAACCACATAGAGAGACCCTGCCGCAAACAACGTGGAAGGCGAGGACAAGCCTGAGGCTGTCCCCTTAACCCCGCAAGTATGTGCCGAGGCACACACACTCCTGCGTCACACGGGATACCTGTGGACTCTCGCACGTAGACACACAGGTTAAAAAGAACAAACAGAAAAGCACCCATCTTCAGGACCTGCCCATGAAGCGTCTGCTCATTTCTCACACAGTAGGTCTGCTCATTTCTCACACAGTAGGTCTGCTCATTTCTCACACAGTAGGTCTGCTCATTTCTCGCACAGTAGGTCTGCTCATTTCTCGCACAGTAGGTCTGCTCATTTCTCACACAGTAGGTCTGCTCATTTCTCACACAGTAGGTCTGGGGAAGAGCAGGTGTAGGAATCGAGATCATAGTTTATGAGTTTTGGGAAACTCTGCTGTACCTGGAAGTGGGGCTAGCAACCTCAAGGATGACGGCACAAAGGGGACCAATGTCATTTTTTTGTTTGTTTGTTTGTTTGCTTTTGTTTTTTGAGACAGGGTTTCTCTGTAGCTTTGGAGCCTGTCCTGGAACTAGCTCTTGGCTAGCCTGGCCTGGAACTCACAGAGATCCACCTGCCTCTGCCTCCCGAGTGCTGGGATTAAAGGCGTGCGCCACCACCGCCTGGCTGTCATGTTTTTGTTTTAAGTCGCAGTTTAACCCATCAGCGGTGGCGGCGCATGCCTTCCCAGCACTTTGGAGGCAGAGGCAGGCTGATGTCTGTGAGTTTGAGGCCATCCTGATCTATAAAAAGTGAGTTTCAGGACAGCCAGTGCTGCACAGAGAAACCCTGTCTCAGTAAATAATCAATAGTCACACCACTTCTATTGTAACGCCATCTAAGTGGGAACTGGACTTTTTCTTCTAAACAAAAGTGGTCTGTTTATTATTTCATGGGACAGTCATCAGTCACATCACAACAATGTAGTCCGAAAGAAAAGAATAAATCAACTAAGGTTTTCGTTGAAAATTAGTTTGTACCCTCTGGATCAAATCCAATATCAGGTTAACAAACAGAGTGTTTGAAGTCTTTTTTTAAATTTGCATCCCGTATTACAAAAACCACTTTCTTAATTAATTAGATAAACCTAACTGAGACTTCAAAGATGAAGCAAGCGTAATTGCGGGGCAATATTACAGGAAATTGGGAGCAAAGAGAAGCTAGTTTATGGCTTTAATTATGATTTCGTGTGTGGGGGTGTTTTACCTGCATGTATGCATGTGCGCTGCGTACATACATGCTCAGTGTCCATGGCGGTCAGAAGAGGGCACTGGACCCCTGGAATTGGGAACACATGGTCATGAACTGCCATGTGGGTGCTGGGAATTGAACCCAGGTCCTCCGGAAGAGCAGCCAGTGCTTTTAGCCACTGAGTCATACTCCTCCCTCTAGTCCCAAGAAGCCCATTTTGGAAATGGAAGTTGGTCTGCCATCGAGAAGGATTCCTCGTTTTCCCTTCTCCAGGTGTTGGTAGGGTGTGGGATGAGAAGAGCAGATTCGTTCCTTAGAAACTGGGGTGAGAAACGGGAGTGTTCCGCTTCCTTCTTAACAATGTCCAGGGTACCAAAAACGCCTGTCCGGTGGAATAATAAGAGGAAATGACCACAGTTCCCAGTTTCTCGTGGGGCCTGTAGATGCTGACCCTTTTTCAGAATACTGGGACACAGCTTGTGTGGAAAGTTAAAAATGGCTGGCAGAAGGTCCCTGGAATCCTGTTAGCATCACAAGCTGCGGTTCCAGCCTTGTTAGTATGGCATGACTGGGAGGGAGTGAAACTGGGAGGGGGGCTAGCTGGTTCTTTTGCTCGTGGGGTGCATCCTGGAAGGAGATCGTGGGATGCCAGTTCCCCACATCCCCCTTGTCTTTGTTCCCTAGCCGCGATGTATATGGAATTGTTTATGTCTTTCTATTAGCATGTGTTGGCACAGGCCCAAGGCAAGTGGGTCACGTCTGAAACTGTGACCCCAAAGAAACCTGTCCTCATTTAAAGCTGATTCGTCTCAGGTATTTGCTATAGAAATAGGGAGCCAGTGAACAACCCTGAAATAAGGACATCGGAGGGAAAAAGAGACGTCCGGGAGACGTTCTGTATACTGAAATTCAGAGAAAGAGTGGCATTTATTCATGTACCAAGGCATGAGAAGTAGCATTAAATTGTTGGGCGGTGGTGATGTACACCTTTCATCCCAGAACATGAGAGGCAGAGGCAGGAGGATCTCTGTGAGTGCAAGGCCTGCCTGGTCTATAGAGTGAGTTTCAGGATAGCCAGGGCTACACAGAGAAACCCTGTCTGTGTTTCTGTGCCCCCTCCCCCGAAAAAGAGAAGCATCTTTAAATCAATTAAAATTTTGAAGAAAATATTGAAAATTAATTTACTTAGTAATACAAAGGTCTTATAAAATTAATTAGCTTTTGAAGGTAGTTTATTACGTTCTCTAAAGGGAGAGGAGGGCTCGCTTCCCTCTTTGTTTCTTCTGATTACAGAAAGACCGAGATCCACGCCAGCACTGTTATGATCTGACACACTTGAGTTTTTCTTTAAGATATAATTAATTAATCTTTAAGACAAAAAGATAATTTTCATTTGTGAGAAACACGCCGAGGTCATGAAAGAACCTGTCAGTGTCCACGCCTTTCCCTGCTCTGAACTAGAACTGCACACTTCCCTCTGTGAAATGCTGCTGGAAAGCATCCTTCAAAGACAGGCTGTTATTGTCTTGGTGAAGCACGTATCCTTTAGCAGTCCTTGTGAAAGCTGGAAATAGAGTGATTAGAGATAGTCTTGGAGAAGAAAAACAAACAATTATTACGCTGCTACATTAAGTTGAAAATCTCCAGAGTTAGTGGACCGAGTCACTAACTAAATGTCATAGGCAATGACAAGCGAGATCTCATTTTCTGGCTGTCATATTTTAGGGGAGTTGAGAGCTGTGGTTGTCAGTAAATCAGCAACAAAGAATTATGTGTCTCTGCAGTAAGCGGTTGGGAGTGGCTAGACCGTGGCTTCTAGAGAGAGAGAGAATCCTAAGTCAATGCGAGTGGTCCTTGGGTAATAGAAAGGGTCAGATTCACCCTCAGGGCGTTTTCTTATTGCATCTGAACCCCTTTCCAAGGTCGTGAGAAACAACCTTTTATCTTCAGCAAAATGGGCATGCTTTAAGTCAAGCACTTAACTGGGAAGCCTTCCAAGCCTTCCCAGGGTTGCTCCGGTCTCTGACACTTGGAGTCTGGTAGCACTGCTGTCTTTGAAAGGTTGCTATCAAATGCTTCCTATTCGGCTGGCTCTCTCTCTGAACAGGACTGTCTTTTTTTTCAAACCTCTCTGTGATGTAGCCATCAACATGGTTGCTCTAATACTACAGAAGGCCAGGTGCCTCAACACCACACACACATTCAAGAATTCCCAGCCTCTTAGGGTACCGGTGCCTTTTGGCTCATATACACGGCCACTCAAAATCCAGTCACTTAGTGTTTCCTTGAGTCAAAGTTAAGTTTTAGGCTAGGTACTGTGGTGTCCCCGCTGGTGCTACTGGAAACCGTGGTGGCATTTTACTTCAAGAGATTCTTCCCTTGGGAGAACGGGGATGGCTGATGGTGGCTGCAGGTGGGAGGCCTTGGATGCGAACATGTGCGATTGGTGGGGCTTGCTTTGCATTGTCTCATTGTTGGTTTAAACTTCTTATGCTGTTTTTTAAAGCTAGCTATCAATGTTTATAAATATGGAGAGCTGATAGGACTAGGGATTTATAATTTCTCTTGTTTTTTTTGGAGCTGGATCATGGCTGCTTGCTGTCTGGGTCACCATGCTCCTGACAACTTCCCCATGCCTCTTGCAAACACTGAATTTATTCACGTGCTCATTCGGTGAGGAACCCATATGTCTAACAGGACCTTGGCCTCAATCGGAGCCTTCAGCTCTTCTCTGGACCCTCATTCTGGGTAGCAGGACTTGAGGATTCTTGAGCAGGACTGTGCCTGCCTCCAAACTGTAATGGGGTATATCTTGCCTTGAAGCAGAGCTAGGACCGTGGGGCACACACATGACTAGCACCTGACACCGGAGATATGGTGTCCACACAGATAGATAGCCTTAGTACCTCCCCGGGGCAGGGCAGCCCTGGACAGGGTGGGGCAGCCCTGGGTGTGGCTTTGCCTGTGTTTGTAGGCAGAGCTGGTTTGTATGCATCAAAGCAGACAGCTTACTAGACGGATGAGATGCTCAGGAAGGATGAGGAAATTCACTCAGGGTGACCAAGCCCGAGGGATGGTCTGACAGTGCTTCCGAGGAGCTCCCCTTCCTTAACGCTGGGCCAAGGGTTCTATTCTCCTTGGATGAGGTAGAAAGATGCCCATGGCATGGAGACTGACTGTAACCTGTTTTGATTAAGCCATAAAACTTTCTTTAATCCATTCTCGATTCCTCAGAGATGCCTTACTCTCAGACAAACAGCGGACATCCCAAACAACGTGTCATTAGGTTGAACACCTCAATGCTGAGCTACCAAACACATAAATATTTATACTCTTGGCACAGTAATTAAAGCCACTCTCTTAATATCCTTTAGGGAGGAAAAAATAAGTAACCAAATACTGGAACTGGTGATATGGTTAAGACAACTCTCAAAACTAGTTCAATGTATAAGATTTGTGCTTGTGAGTCCCTAGGAAAGATGCTGGAGGTTCACCGAATCACTTGTTCTTTAACTCAGCAATTTATTTCTTATTTTTGATGACTTAGCTTGAAGTTGAAGAATTTTGCCTTTCTGCTTTTAGCATGTACATGTTTCTCAGAATTTAATATTTGGAGCAGGCTTTTGTGTTGTTTAATTTTTGCCCAATGTTACCAACCTAGCTGTATGCCGTGGTTTAAATAGTCTTTTCTCTGATGCAGAAGTTTGGAACCAGGACATGCCTTCCCACACTAAGCGATGTATCTGCTCAAGCCCAGGCCAGGGTAAGATGGAGGGATGCAATCTCTATGGCTGCACCATCCCCCAGCTCCCTGGGCTCCAGACGGTGTTGCTGTGAGAAAATCCACCAGCCATGTCTTTCCCTATGCATTTGTTTCTGCTGAACTGACTGCTCATTGCCTGCCAGCTCTGGACCCTCCCATGCTAAGCCAGGCTTGGTCACATCCATCTGGAATTGTCCTTTTTCACTTTGAAGAAATGGCAGGTAAGAGGAAGTTTGCTTTCCTATGCCTGATAGATTTCTTCTACCTTGTTTTAAGGCATTTTTTTTTTAACTCTCGAAGCATCCTGTCTTGAATTTAATAATTTCCAGTGCCTATGGTGCTTTCGAGGAGTCTGGATGAACACGGGATCTCTCACAGTGCGAGCGATGTGGAGCGAACGCTATCAAGAGTTAAATGCATTCTCAAGAATTAAATGGACTCCCAATGCTCTCGATGCCTAGCAGAGAGAAGCTGGCCAGAACTGCAGCAAAGAGAACTTTACAGAAGTCACGTGACCTACAAATGGCAGAACTATCTTTGTGCAACATTGGGTCTTTACTCCAGCAGCTTGGGTTGATTACAACAAAATTTAATTTGCAATCATCAGTCGGTGGCAAGGAGAGCATGAAATGATGTTGGTCTACTGGAATTTTACTTTGCAGTATATTTCCGTACGAATCGGTTATCTTTTAATTTATCTTCAGGTTGCAGTATGTATAGCACAGCAAACATTTTTTTTTTTTTAATCACTCTGTAGGGAAGAGAAGCCATTAGATGTTAACCAAGCAGGCACTGTCTCCTTCCTGGCCACTTGCTCAAGGAGAAGGCATAATTCAAAGTGTTTTATTTCTCCGGGTCAAGTGGTATGCCATGAATTTTGGAGACAAATGGCACCTTGTAGCAAAACCTTCATCGAGTGCGAGATCTGTGGTGGTCTCTGCTGGCGAAGTCTGTGGAGTTGTCTGACTTGCTTTTGGAAATGGCTGCCCTGCACAAAGGTTAGCTTCTATGGGACCCAAAGAGAATACGATATTGAGTCCAAGTATTAAACCTTAATGCTTTGTTTTTACCCGCAGACTGTGATGAGCAGGTGGCCTTTAAAAAGTCCTGGTGTTAGATGCAAACACATATGGAAGGATTAGGGAGTGACAGCCACCAATGACCCATCTTTGGTTTGTCTCTGAGAGGGGGCATAGTTTCTTAAAGTGGAATTTGGAGTTGATAATTGCTTAAAAATGAAGACGGACACCAGAGATAAGTCTGTCTTGGCATCGATACTAACTGCCTGTGGACTATTAGGCAATCTATTATTTCTCGGTCCTTAGTTGCCTTATCTGTAATGCAATCCTAGTTTTAGAATCGAGTCTGTAGGAAGGAGTTTAGGAGGCTGAGGAGATATAGGCCAGTGGACTTCTGGGACAGAGAGTGAGGGGCCATGGCTGGGATTTTGGCTTCTGGGATTCACCAGACAAAGTCTGATCAGGTCTTAGGGAAAAATCTGTAATGCCAACACCATTCATACCCCTGGGAAAAGGACTCTCCACTGGGACTTGATAATGAACAGAAGCAAATGAGAAAATATTATGAATATAGGGGCTGGCTTTTAAGTATATGTCTTTGGTGGGTTCTTTCTGAAGCCAAGGAAATAGCTGTAAAGGGAATAATTACTTCTAATTTATCTGTTTCATAAGCTTAGAGCTATGTGAATTGTGTTTTCTCAGCGTGAGAGCTGTCGATCCCATATAGGCGGGTAGGTGTGTTGTTACCTTTTATCAGGAGCTACAATGAAAGCTCATTTTCCATCTTGGTTTCCTTATTTCGGAATAAAAACGATGTAGATTTTTTTTTGTTTGTAAACACAATGAGAACCATTTTCAAAAGGCCTATTTTCCATTATGATAATGTTTTCCTCATAACAAGCCTGTACCAAAGAGCATGGAGCAGACACGATTGAACCAGCCCCAGGCTTCTCAGGGAAATTTTAATGGCTACATTTGGAATGTACGCCTCAAAGCCCTGATTAGCGCGGTTGAAAGCTGCACTTTGGGAAACAGTTACTTGTAGAACACCTAGCTTGTTTCTTTCCCTATATAACACAGAAACCAATTGGAGGTTTGTTTATGGTTCCCCACTTATCTCCCTAGAGCATCACACTGCCTCCCTCCCATCCCTCGCTGCCCCCCACAGTACACACCTCCACAGTACACACCTCCACAGTACACACCTCCACAGAGCTCCCCAGCTGCCCCCCACAGTACACACCTCCACAGTAGACACCTCCACAGTAACACCTCCACAATACACACTTCCACAGAGTTCCCCTGCTGCCCCTCACAGTACACACCTCCGCAGTACACACCTCCACAGTACACACCTCCACAGAGTTCCCTTGCTGCCCCCCACAGTACACACCTCCACGGGGCTCCCCTGCTGCCCCTCACGGTACACACCTCCATAGTACACACCTCTACAGTACACACCTCCACAGGGCTCCCCTCACTGCCCCCCCCCCACAGTACACACCTCCACAGGGCACCTTTCTTCTCACAGTGAGGTTAACCTGCCCATTGCGGGCTGCGTGGTGCATGAGGTCGATGACATAGCGGTGGGTCTTGCCAGCCACCGGGATCCCATCCACGTAGACAAGCTCGTCCCCTGGGTGTAGACGGCCGTCTCTGTCGGCTGAGCCCATGGCGATGACGGCTCCGATCAAAATCTAGAGAAGCGAGGAGAGAGCGTTCACGTATACAGGGGCATGACTGGAAAAGCGGATGCGGAGAGGCGGGAGGGATGGACGGATGTCCTTCCAGGTACTCGTTCCCATTGTCTAACACTTAGGGAAAAAGAAGTCCCTGGACTTACTGCTGGTTTCCATAAAGTGTCCCAGAGAGGACCCTTGCTGACTGCCTCGGAAGCTGTCACCCTTAAGGGGAGTTCCCACTCAGAGTACCCTGAGGCTGGTGGCTGTCACACACAGCCTCTGCACTGAGATACTGTGGACTCTGGGTCCTGACTCAAGGCTAACTGTGTAGCTTTGAACATAGTTTCTTAAGCTTTGCAAACCTCGCTTTCTTCACTTACAAAACGGGGTGATAATACGCCTAGTTCATAGGATTTCTGGGAGGAGCCAACGAGATAACGTCTGTGGAACATTTAACCTTTACATGACATTGTACTGCATAAATGTCAGGGAAGCCACTTGCTGCTCACCATTAAACTTTGACAGAGTCTCCATTTTTTCCCTTGCTGTTTGCTTTGAGACACTGGAGAGGTAATTCAAAAGAAAACGAAACATTTTTTTTTTCTGACTTGACTCAAATATTGCCAGCTGAACCTTCTCCAAATTCTTGTTTTGTCCACTGAGGGTTTCCTTAGAACACTGTCTTATTCTGCGAGTGAACACACACACACACACACACACACACACACACACACACACACACACACACACACGTCCCAGCTTCATGCCCCCTCAAACACTTCTGTGGTGGATACATCGCCAGTGTGCCAGAAAGAGAGCAGGTGTGCCTTCTAGAACTCAATGTATCATTATAATACCCCAAACAAGGCCCACGATGAAAGGCAGGATATATGGCTTCCAAGAACCCAATGGGATCTCTTGATTTAGTGTCTATAATCTATAAGCAAGGTCCTTTTTTTTTTCCAGAGGAAAGAAAATGGTACTTAATATTTTAGTTTTGCTCTTTTACCTACAAAAAAATTTCTCCAAGCCATGCACAACAGGTCTTGTTTTTCTTTTGTTGGCGGCTGAAGGCAGTGGTTTCACAGCCTAACAATGTTACAGAGGCCTCACTCCAGGCTTTAAAACCTTCAAAGCCATCGTTTGCTCAGAAATTGATTTCTTTTGGGCATGGTAATTTCTTTCAAGTCGCAGATCTGTGGATGCCAGTTAGCTCGTAGAATAGCCCAAAGCTGACCTGCATCTCTTCAGGCTTGGTACCAGAATGGATGCTCTTGAACTTAGCCCCATGTCTCGTGTCTGTGAGCATGGCAGCTGGATCTGAATGCCCAGACTTTCAGGTCTAGACAGCATCACAGTTTGAAGCATTCCACAGCTTTCCACGCTGCATACGCAATGACCCTTTCCTCCAGTATTGCTGTGGTCCTCTATTCCTGGAGGGGACTGGGGTGAGGAACAACATCGTTTCCATGATGAATTGCCTGCACTGTTCTGCCCAGACATTCACTTCTGCTATCCCAGGGAAGGCTTTGCACCACCTGCCTTAAATTACCTGCACAGTCTTATTCTTTTTCTCCGACCTGCTGCACCTACTTGCCGTAGTCTGGAAGCTGGGTACGCTTCTGACAATCTATTTCTTTTTCTTGTCATGCCAACCTGAATGTTTGAATTTCTTCCTAAAGATATTCAGTCTGTCCTTCAAAAGGCTCAGCCCACTATGGAATGCTTCAAAGGTTTTCTAAGTGCTTTGTGCGAAAGCCAGGTAAAATATGTATTTGTTTCTCCTCTGCTCCGTGAAAGCTCCATTTAGTAGGATTTGCCCAAAGAAAATGCTTCAACCTTTAGATTTCCTGTATCAGGAGGCAGGAGCGTTAATAACCAGTGATAAAGAAAACAGGTTATGAACTTTTTGGCTGGCTAATTACCAACTCTGAGGCAAAAGTCTGTTTCTAACCGATGGAAGTTTACAGTGTTACCACAGGGCCTTACAGAAACATAGGACAGATAAGTTACACACTGAAATTCCTGGTCCCTTCCTGTGCTGGGAAAAATGCAGGGATGGACACACACTATTGATGCTACGTTCTCTGTTGCTGTTTGATGTCCCTCATTAACTGGAGACCCCTGAAAACATTGCTTTCTTGTCATATTGCCCTGATAACAGTATCCCTCCTTATTTATTCATTTCAACAAATATTCACTGAGGAGTGTGGGGATACTCTCAGGATTCCACAGTGATAATAATAACCATCCCCACCTTACAGAGCCACCATTCTTGTGGCACATAAAAGTGTGAAACACAAGCAACCTAAATAGTGTGTTAGGAGACGTGTACAATGGGGAAAAGAGCAGGTGTGCGGGGGTGCCAACCACGTGGCCAAGGCAGTGCTGCGGTTGGCTAAAGTGGGCATCCTTGAAGAGCTGACACTTTGGCGAGGAAGGACTAAATGGTAACGAAGTGCGCTGAACACATTTTCCTCGTTTTTGTTAATTCTGTGAGAATTTCATGCCATGTATTTCGATTGTATTTATTCTTCCCCCCAAACCCTTCCCAGATCACCCTCTATTCCTTCCCTACAAACTTTTCCCTCCCTCCCTCCCTCCCTCCCTCCCTCCCTCCCTCCCTCCCTCCCTCTCTTCCTTCCTCCCCCCCTCCCTGGAAAATGCCTGTTACTGTCCTTGACCCATTGCACTGGTCACTTTCCCGGCATCCTGAACCTTGCTGGTCTAGGTTCCCTTATGCATCAAGTCCCATCTTCCGTCTGCCCTTGCTGCCCACTGGCCATGCTGGCTGAGAAGCCAGCCTAGGCAATGTAGCCTTCACCTGTCATTATCCTTCCAGCCTCAACTAACCCTCCAGCCTCAGCTCACTCTCCAGCCTCAGCTCACTCTCCAGCCTCAACTAACCCTCCAGCCTCAACTAACCCTCCAGCCTCAACTCACTCTCCAGCCTCAACTAACCCTCCAGCCTCAACTAACCCTCCAGCCTCAGCTCACTCTCCAGCCTCAACTAACCATCCAGCCTCAACTAACCCTCCAGCCTCAGACTGACTCTTCAGATTTCTCTTCTCCATGCTCTTGAGGAACACTCTAACATAGCTCTCTTGTTCTGGCCCAAAATGAAAGATTTAGTGGGAAAACAGACAGGAAACTGTGCCCATATGAGAGTTCATGCCCTGGGCCTTTTCAGTTATATTTTCTCTCTACTACCAAGAACTCAGCGCTAAAATCATATACATGTGAGCCACACAGTAAACGGACTCAACAGGCTGTGTTTATGATGTGTTTACACGACAATCATAATGAAAACAGAGGCCGTAAACTCGAGAGGGAGTGGGGGCGTGGCAAGGGAGGGACTGGAGGAAAGAAGGGGACGCCAAAATGATATAAATATAATACTCGTATGCTAAATTCTAAGTAAAAAACGATCTCCCCAGAAACAAAATAACTTCACAACCCGACTTTATCTCAAGCTTTGAGGGCGCAGAACAAAGCGGAGTGTGCTGCGGAACAGGAATTTATATTCGAGTGGCTGATCCACCAGGAGGAGGTGAAAAGATAATGCTAAAAGGAACGCAAGACCAAACAAAACCAAATCATAAATGACCTCTACAGGCCTTTAAATTATTCTGAGCCCCCGCACAGACTGTCCCAAGTCAGCACAACCCAGCGGATCAGTGCAGCGACACCGTCCCCCAAGCTGTCACGGTGGCGGACGGACACTTCAGGTCCTGCTCTTCCAAAGAACTCCAGGAGTTTGATCCGCCTCCAGTCTGAGGAACAAGTCTGCCCCGTGTCTGTATTTTGGGAGGTCTGTCGCCACACGGGCCTTGCTCCACTGTGGTATTTTCCAGATCTTTCCATTCTGATGCCTTTTCATTGCTTTTCAGCTCACGGCAGGAGATCTCATTTTTGTTCCTCTCTGGCAATTTTTCATTTCTTTCTATTTCTATTACTTGTCTGTGAAAAGTAGCTCTCTTTCTCTCTTTTTAAGGAAAAAAAAGTGCCTGGACATTTTGCTTGAACAGGAGCCCCGCTGTTTACTGTTTGTGGAAGCCTAGCTGTCCAATGTGTTCAATGTGAACCCCAGGGTGTCAATAGCATTTCATGTAGACGGAGGCGGAGCCCTGCTGGATGTGAGATCTGTGGTTGATGAACACATCGCCTTACCTGCCTCAACCTCTGTGGCCCAGCAGCAGTTAAATGAGGCAGGGGGCTGGGTTTGTATGTTGTTTCCAAGCTCAGCATGGAGGAAAGCAGGAAGGCTGGGTTGAAGGGAGCTCTCGATATTGACACAGTCATTCTCTGAGGTGCCGTGTTCTCGAGCGGAAGATTTGCTTTGTAGCCTTGCGTGCGTTAGGATGAGCTAGGTTTCTATGTTATTGCCGGAGTGTCAGCAACTGGAAGGCGCAGCAGGAGTATGTTCTCAGCCATTTAAATGAAGGAATAACCGAGGTAAATCTCGGTAATCCGAGGCGTATCATAAATACTCGGTGCCTCGCTGCTATGCTGCAGGGGAGGAAGGGTTTGGGAATGCCAGGACTGTGTTCAGAAGGTCTGGGAGTCTGGGTACAGAACAAGGCAGAGGGACATCCTGAGCCCAAGTGGGGGCTGTGCACATGCACACTGGGTCTTGATTTAGTGTAGAATATGTTCCGTTCTGCTAGTCAGTTTTATTGCTTTTATGTTGAATTAAGTCTAGAGCCTTGGTTCTCAACTTTTTTAATGCTATGACCCTTCACTATGGTTCCTAATGCTGTAGTGACTCCCGACCATAAAATTATTTTGTTGCTACTTCATAACTGTAATTTTACTACAGTTATGAATCATAATATAAATATTGCATATGCAGGATATCGGCAATTTGACCACCAAAGGGGTCTTGACTCATACATAGATTGTTCTAGAAAGCCATCTCTCTTCTCGAGCTAGCCAAGTCTACACATGGTCCATGATTTGGGCAACCCTGTCTCCCTCTGGAGAAGAGCCTATCTCAGGGTGATGTTTACTAACTGGGGTGTTGGTGTATCACCCAGTCATGAGCCCAGGGGTCCAGTAAATACCAAAATCCATACCGTGAGACAACTGGAACATTGTTGTTTTGCTTTATGTTCGTTGTGTATTTATACATAGGAGAAAGGATCTATAGACTCTGTTGAATTAAAATGACAATCTTGTCAGTGTTTAGGGCCATGATTTGGCCCAGGTTGGAGGCTCCTTTGTTCTAAAGTATTCACCCTCCTAATTTCTTTCAACTCAACTGTTTTGGGGGGCAGCTTCAAAGGTATTTGAGTAAATGAGTACCAGAAGCATCAAGGGAATTTTAGGAATTATGGTCATGCTTGGTCTTAACTGGTTCCAGCCGGTTGTCATAATGGAAATGCCATTGGGTTTGCTTTTCAAGAGAAAATGGAAATCACATGGGGAAAAAAAAGTGAATTAGTACTTAACAGTGTAAAAATTTCAAGGGAGCAAGAGCATGCCACAGGGCTACTGAAAGGGCATCTGTGCTTCTAGGAGGAGCTCACTCCCATTTCCTAGAGGCCTCGGTATGAGCTGGAGACCAGCACTCACTCTGAAACACTCAGCTTTGTCTAGAGGCTAAGTATTCTATTCAATTTCTTTTAACTCATGTATGTTGCACCAGGATACGTGTTAGGCTGGAAGACAAAATTCTCATCAAATCTTAGCCCCTATCTTCAAGAAGCTCTTGGAGCTTGATAATAGTGGTGGTACCAGAGCAACCGAGGCTCTTGAATTCCCTAAGCTGAGGGAAGGCTGTGTGGACATTCAGGGCAGTTCTCTAGGGGCTCCAGACGGACACAGCCATCCCACTCTCTTGTCTGTAGTTCTTAAGAAAAATTTGAATGTTCTGGGAGTAAAACATCTTGACAAAGGAAGACTGGTTAGTTTTCCTTGGCTCTGCTCACCTGGCCCCTACAGACAGAATGTGCTTTAGACTGGAGAGTCCTGGTTATTTCAGAGTATAAAACCCACAATGGAGGTTTGGGGGGCAGTTCTATAGTTGAGAGGTGTGGGCAGTTGAGACTTCATCTATCTTGAAAAACTTCCCTGATCCAGAGACTAGCACACAGTGAACCTTCATCTTCTATGGTTATCTACAAGTAATCTACCTACGTCATGTGCCCTGTGTGTGCACACAGTGTTCACTAGACTTCTATGGTTATCTACAAGTAATCTACCTACTTCATGTGCCCTGTGTGCGCACACACTGGACTTAGGCAAAACTCAACCTGCATGCTGCGGAACTGTCCCGTTAGGGACACACCCACCGTGGGGTCTAACATGCAGACAGTCGGGGGACACTCTTTACTTCGTAGTTTAGCAAGCTCACTTCAGTTTATGGTAACGACTCCTGAGTGGACTTAGGTGGACTTGGGTCACTCTGGTAAATGACACAGCTTTCATTTATGGAATAAGAAATGAAAGGAGAAGATGATATCCGTGCTTGGGATGAACAGAAATTCTTCCTGACCAACCCAAATGTGTGAACACGGGAGCATGTCTGAGTAGTTCTGAAGGAGGCTAAGTCGGACAGTCCTGTGAGGGCCAGGATCCTGGAGGGCTAATCAACACCTTCGTCAACATTTGCCCAGATGAAGAAGCTCCTGGGCATCTTGCTCATTTGCATATGAGATGAGCTGTTGAGAGGGGAGGGCCTGGAGGACTGGTCAGGTGACTGAGGGGGGGAGGTTGCCACTGTGAAGGGGAGCAGATAAATATGCTGTCCTTAACTGAGTCGCGGGATAATTGAGTCCCTTCCTAGGCTGAGGTTCCTTGGGGCCTGCGCTGTCCTGGCATCTTCTCCACCAATCTCTGGCCAGTGTGTTTTCAACTTCCTTGGCAGCTGGAGGCTTAGGATGCGCTGGGTGATTGCTGCCTACTTTGTCCCTGGAAATTAGGAACACCATCCCACCCCTGGAGTTTCCTGCAGTAAGAGCTCGCATTGCCTGGTGGAGACCCTCTTGTGGGGCAGAGGAAGGATCTCGCAGATCTTGTCAGACTCTCAAAGACTGACTCTGCTTGGATGTCTTCAGAGTGAAGGAGCTCATGCTATCCAAAGGCCATCTACCTGTGCACAGTTTTATCTGTTATAGGTTCCTTTCTTGTGTTAGACTGGTGTTTTCTTCTTTTGGAAATTTTTGCTGATAAGTTTTTTTGTTTCTTTTGGAAAACAATCTACTAATGTGATGGCAGACAAGGCTGATGATCATAGATATTGATTTAGAACCTTTTACAGTCCAGGCTCCAAGAGTTTTAACTTATATTGTCTTTTCTCCTTAAAGCCATTCTAGGGTATGGTAATTCTGGCAGAGGAGCAAATTACAGCTTACAGTTTGGTGTCTCGGATGAACTAGGATAGGAGGTACTGACACCCGCCTTTGCTTCCTTGAGCACCGTCTCAGATATATCTCTACAATGAGTGTTTCAGGAGGATATTTTGTATGAGCTCACAAATCTAGGTTCACTATGTTTTCTGTATATCAATGAGTATTGCTAGTTTACGCTTTCATTCTGAATATGTATATCCATATGGCCATATGTGCATATTAATATAAAAATTACTACAGAATCATTCTCAAATTCTTAGTGTTCTTTCAACTGCCGCTGACTTCATGAAAATATTCTTTTCATAACGTCTTAATTTAGTTTGGCTTAGATTTTTTTTTAAGCAAAGAATTTGATTTTACTTCTATTTACCCCTGTGTTTTCTACCCATCGTTGTTTCTGTTACAAGGATATATGGTTCTGTGGTTTTTCAGCCTCTTCTTCTGTCATATTTTACGACTGCCTCTTAGAGAATCCCATCTTCCAGAACCATTAACTAATGGAGCGTCTCAGGAAGAACCAGCCCGTTCGTAGAGACTGGTGGGATTTATGGGGAATAATGGCTGTGGAGATGCTTGAACTTTGTGAGGTAGTGCTAAGAGAGCTAGAAGAGAGAGAACAGACCGCAGTCCTTGCTGCCTTCTAAACATTTCCCTCTTGGTACCCTGAATGATGCTCTCCCTGGTATTTATGCACAAAACAGTAATGTGTGGAAATAATGTGGATTCAACTTACAGGCTGTCCAGGTTCATCTCCCCCGAGGATTCTGAAGCCAAATCCAGACTCCATCCTTCGAAGGTGGACATCCAGTTCCTTATAATCTGGGCCTGGCATAAAGGAAATGCCATTGAGTCATGAGTACTGCCTCCTCCCCACCTCCCGAGGACCAGAACACACCGATGAGAAGTTAATTTTGTGGATGTGATTAATGAGAGTGCTGTTAGTCGATGAAAGGCACAGAGGATAGAAAATACATGGTGGCAAGGAAGTGTGCACCCTAAGTGTACGTAGTTCTGAGGATGGCGGTGAGCATCCAAGGGTCTTGCCAGAGCATCCTCCACAGGTAGAGGGAACGCGTGAGGTTCGGAGTGAAGAGTTGATGGTTCTATAATGTTTAATCTTCCTGAGAGCTTTTGGATTGCCTTTAAGAGGCTTGTCTTTGACTTTGAGAATGTTTGCTCTGATTACCTCAGAGAGGAGAGAAAGCAGATGGCAAAACCTGCAAGTGTCTCTTTCAGTACTGCCTTGTAGGCTACTCCAGTCTGTTTAAAATTTGGTGCATCCAGTGTTGGCTGCTGCTGCTGCTGTGTGTATGTATGTGTGTGTATATGTGTGTGTCTGTGTGCATGTGTGTGTGCATGTATATGTGTGTATGTGTGTTTATGTGTATGTGTGTGTATGTATATGTGTGTTTATATGTATGTGTTTGTGTGCATGTGTATGTGTGTGTTTGTGTGCATGTGTGTGTGCATGCATATGTGTGTGTATGTGTGTTTATGTGTGTGTTTGTGTGCATGTGTGTGTGCATGTATATGTGTGTATGTGTATGTATGTGTGTATATGCGTTTATGTGTATGTGTGTGTTTGTGTGCATGTGTGTGTATGTATGTGTGTGTATGTGTGTTTATGTAGATGTGTGTGTTTGTCTGTGTATGTGTATGCATGTATATGTGTGTGTATATGTATGTATATGTGTGTTTATGTGCATGTGTGTGCATGTGTGTGTGCGGTATAATTTGTCTTTCTGAGTATACTCCTTTAGCCTTTCCATAAGGTACAGGCAGAACTCAACCCAAGCATGAGAAGAATTTCGCCGCCAGGTATTTTAGACTGTGGACTTTATTATGGACTATTGATTTCATTAACACCTTAAAAGTAAATTAGAGAAGGGATGTCCATCTAAAATTGGATCAAAAGAACAAGACTGGACCTTTAAGAGAGATGGAAAACTCTTGAGTGGCATTTATTTCATGTCTAGAGTAAGCAGAAACAATGGAAATATTTTGACTATTCAAAGAGAATGTTACAAGCCTCCCTTTGTGCCTTCTTTGGGGGAAGCATGTTAATTTTGGTAGGACTCTGGGTTTTCATGCCCCTCTTGGCATGTAGGAATATTTATTAAGCTATCTTTGACTTAGGAAATATTTATCAATTTCTGGCTTTAGTGGTTTAAAGGCAGCAGTAGGGGCAGGCATTTGATAAAATTCCTCTTGCTTAAACAGGACAGTTTCAGAAATTAGGATGAGATTTCACAGGAGAATCCCCAAGGGACCAAAAGCAAAACCTCACAAACACTGAACCACTTAGATATAGAATATTAGTTACAGTCAACACGGGCTCACTGAATGACGGCCTAGGAATCTCTCCCAGTCTCTTATGTAAAGGACTGTGCACAGCTCACCGAATACAGCCGGTCTAGGCTTGGCTTTGTACTTAACCACCTGATAAATGAAGGGCAAGACTTCTGACGTGTGGGCAAATGGTAGTTTCCTGTGCTTTTTTAGGAGAGCTGCCCTGATTCAAAGACGTTACAGATATGTACGCAGTGCAAGGTGCACAGGTATCTGTGTCTGTTATCAAACGCACAGCCAAGGTCTTTCGTTCAACGCTAATACACGCTATCACAGAGGAGTGGCCGTCAGACCTCCATCAGTCGTCCTGTGTAAACTCTACAGTAATTTGTGTTTTAACAATGGGAAACCTTGGAAGCATTCAATCATTAGTTAATTTGGTGGTAAAGAAACGATGAAGACTTTGCTCAACACTATATAACACACGATGGTTTTTAAACCCAGTAAGCCTGTGGGCATCTGGAGGCAGGTCAGACGAGCCTATAAAACCATAGCAGTGTTTTTCCTGGGGATGGAGAAATGCAAGGGGTTATGGGAGGTGACAGCTAGTGTCCCATCACAGTCCAACCTCCACAAGCTGGTTAGGGAGTTCTAGTCATACCAATCTCCTCTCCGGGAACATGGGAGATCACAAAATAAGGTGACTATGTTTTGTATCTAAAGAGCCAGAACTTTTGACTTCATTCTCCTCCTTCTAGCATGACTGGTGCGTGCCCACAGGCGGACAATTGCTCCTTTCGTGATTTGGGTACCTGCGCAGACTTGCCAGAGGACTCCAAAAGGGTTTTATCGGACGCTACATTTTACTTGGTAAGAGATTTCCCCTATGAGAAATGACCGAAATGATGGCAATCCCCACAGTGGAGTTCAGAGTTGTGTCAAGGCTCACGGAGTCTGGTTTACGTCAGAGGGTATTGCTGTTCCACACAAAAGCTTTTCATTAAAGAATGACTCCGTGGTTTTTTTTTTTTTTTTTTTAGTGGAAAAAATTTCCTAGGTTTCATCGGTTAATTTAATCCTGTCAGACAGAGATGTGAACAAGGCAGGCACCCTCCTTTTACTTTCTGATGTACTTTTTCCTGACAATCCTAAGCCTGTGACTTAAAAAATAACTGTGTGTGTGTGTGTGTTTGCACGCTACTGCCTGCAGAGGCCCAGACATGGCGCTGTAGCCCCAGAGCTGGGGTTACAGACTGAGCCACCTGATGCCGGCCGGTGCTGGAAATAACGCCCAGGCCTCCTGGACCGCAAGTGTCTTAGCTGCTGAGGTATTGCTCGTCCCCCTGAGCTCTGACTATTGGGCTCATCTGCTGTGTCTTCAGCTGTACCACTGCTCACCCTTCTAGGTTCTTCTAGGCAGACGTGAGCAACGCGGCACCCAAGTAACAGAGAGACAGAGAAGGGTCGCCAGAGACGTGTGCCGGCAGATGTGACTTACTAATTCCTTTGTTAATTTTGAGCGTAGAGGCTGCAGGGCCTAAAAGCTTTAGAGATACAATTAGTTGGAAAATAGTCTAAATGATAGATTGTCTTAAGTGGTGTGTGTGTTTTTTTTAACATGAGCTTTTAGAAACATAATTTTTCTTTTGTTTTCTTTTCGTTCCTTTCTGAGTCCTTACAAAGTAACTAAGATTATATGCACAAAGATAGGATGCATTGTTCTTTACCTTCTCACTCTGTTAGGAAAGAGCTGGTGTTTTCAGGACCTCACCTTGGCTGCTTTCCTGACTCGATGACAGCCTCAATTACTGTATCATGTTTTATCTTTCCCCTTATTAATGTAAATAATCTCGGGGCAAACACTTCCTCCTTTACCACTGTAGTTAATCATCCCCACCCTCCAGCATGTCTAGACAGAAACCATGCACGTGGGAGCTTATTAGATAAGGGGCGGGCAGATACCGGGTCTGTCCTGCGTCACCTAGAACATCACTCAGCAGTGCCCCCGACAGCCTTCTCTTTCCTGCCTCCTAACTGATTTTCTTCTTTTCCATTGGCCCTTTTAGGAGGACTGTGGGGGCTCTTCAGAGGCTGTCTTCAGTGACTAGCCATGGCCAGTGCTGTGTTTCCTTAGAAGCTGGGTCCCAGGAGACACAGGCATTAAGAAACAAAGCGTTTCCTGACATTCTTCTCTCATGGGATCCTCTATGACCTTTGAGGCAAGCTAGTGAGAGGGATTGAATGGACAAGCCCCAGTCTATCCTGGGCATATGCCAGTACTAGAAAAGCTTACATTCGAAACATAGCAACTGCATGCAGGGGTGGTGCAAGCTTTAATCCCAGAACCTGGGAAGCAGAGGCAGGTGGATCACTGTGAGTTCAAGTCACAGGACAGAAATACATAGCGAGACTCTGTCTCCAAAGAAAAAGTAGTAAATGGTTGTTATCAGGACAGCTTCCCTCATAATAAAGGACGGTGGAATTTTGATGGCTGATTCCTGTGTGCATTAAGATCCTGGAAGACTTGACATGCTAGAAGAGCTGATGCCTTTGCAAAGCAGGGTTTTGAACACAGCCTTTAGGAGGAAGGCTCCATGGCTGAGCACAATTGATTCATTTTGTGAATGGGTTTAGTCTTTAAAACTGCACAGTACAGCATTTTAATGGATTAATTTGGCACATGGCTTGTTATTAAATGTCAATTAAATTTTGGTAGTTGAATTCCTTTTATGTGCTAATTAAAACAAAAGTAGTATGGCGTATCACAGTTGGCAAAAAGATCCTTTGTTTATTTATTTTTCTCTATTGAAAAGAGTGTTGCTGTGTTTGACTTTCTCTTGGAGCGAGATCTAGGGAAGAATGAGGAAGGAATGAGGTCTCGATTAAGGTCATTAAATCTACCCACGGGTTCTGGGTTTTCAGGCACTCTAGATGCTGAATGAGTTAAAGAATTGGTTGGTTTTGATCACTGGAATTGAACATTACTGGACAAGAAGCTGATCTGTTTGGCTCTAGAAGAATCTCTCTTCCTCAGCTTCCTGTTTATTCTGTTGATGATATG
Source organism: Chionomys nivalis (assembly GCF_950005125.1). Taxonomy (NCBI): domain Eukaryota; kingdom Metazoa; phylum Chordata; class Mammalia; order Rodentia; family Cricetidae; genus Chionomys; species Chionomys nivalis. The sequence goes on from NC_080111.1 coordinate 18,638,437, forward strand.
ACAGTAGTCAGCATGCTGGGGTCATGGGAGAAGCATTTCCTCTCTGGTTTTCTTCAGTAGCCTGCCGACAACTTGGATTTCTCCAATATTGCCTTCCCCCGTCATATCTGCTCTTTCCCAGGGATCTCGTTTTTGCCCCATCTGACATCGTTCTTGGCCAGGCTGGTTTGCTCTCTAATTACTGCGTTCCTTCCTTCCTTTCTTTCTTTTCTCTCTCTCTCTCTCTCTCTCTCTCTCTCTCTCTCTCTCTCCTCTCCTCCCCTCCCCTCCCCTCCCCTCCCTCCCCTCTCCTCTTTTCCCCTCCCCCCGCTCCCTCTATCTCTCTCTCTTTGTTGAGATAGGGCCTTTCGACATGGTCCTGGCTGTCCTGGAACTAACTATGTAGACTAGGCTGGCCTTGAACTAACAGAGATCTGCCTGTCTCTGTTTTCCAGGTGATGGGATTAAAGCTATGGGCCATCATGTCTGGTTTGATTACTGAAGTCTTTAAGGTCTTTGTAGCACTTAAATAACACACCGAGTAGATCTTTTCCTCTTTTTTCATTTGCTCGACTTCTGTATCTCATTGATACTGGTTCTGGTTTGACCTTTACAGTCCTGGAGTCTTAAAATAATTCTAAAGACAAGCTCCTTTGCAGGTGGTTTCTGTGGTACTCCACAGCTGAATCATTTTTCCTGGATGTTCTACATTTGAGAATTTGATGAACATGTGTGAAAAACTATCAGAGAGGTGTTTATTGCATGTAATCTTGATTTTCTATGAGCTTTGATAATTTATATATACACTTAACAAAATATTTGGATTGGTTCTTTCTTGAAAATTTGAGTTGCACATTGGAATAAGGCATTCACACTGAAACTTTCATTTTTTTAATATTTTAAATGTAAAGTGTGGCTTTGTATATCTATCAAGATAACCTAGGCTATTGAACAACCTTTGTTTTCTTCTTTGATTTCTGAATAAAATACATTTAGAGATTGAAGTTTTTTTTTTAGGAAATATGTTTTCTGAGGCTAGTTTAAGTGAGCTTTAGATTTCTACATTAAATCCTGATTTCATCTTATTTTTACCCATAATTACTAGGCATAATACATTCTTAAACATTACAAGGATCTTACAGCCAGTGTCTCAGTCAGATGAAAGAACAGCCACACTAAAGACTTCAGACCTTGCTAAACAGTTACTTTAGACATTATTTGGTTGCTAAGTAGTATCTTCCATGCTTTGTACATACTCAAGTAACAACATGGAAACTTAGAAAATGAACGATCACCAGCACACACATTCCCCAAGGGGTGCTGGAGCACCCTGGGATGGAAACAAGGTTGTCATGGAAACACACTAGGGATGTGTGCTGAAGCCCACAAACGTGGAATGGAGTTAGTATAGTACTAAGAGACACTCCTTTCTGCAATGCTTTGAGTTGTCCCAGCTAACCAGTTGTTAAGAGCATTTCGTGAGTAACTGGAGAAGGAAAGAAGGTCTAAGACTTTGTTGTCCTCATTCATGCCTACAACATGATATATTTTAGCTTATTTGCAAATGATAAGTAAAAAAAAACCCAAGTAAAATTATTAAGATATTTCTTAAGTTTTTAAACTAGAAGCTATAATATTGTACCCTAACTCAAAATAGTATCAAAATATAGCATTTTGTAATTGGAATTATTAAAGGAACCAAATCGATATAGGTATTTAATTAAGTTCAGGATAATTTCAATCTATGTTAGCAAATTCTTTAGTAAGATTTTTTTTTTGAAATATTTAGCTTTCCTCTTGAGATAGTCTGCCTTCTTATTTCCATTTACCTGGTTTAACAAGATCCAATTTAAATAAGATGTAAATTACAGAATTTATTTAATATTGCCAAGCAGCCACTTTTTAAAAAAGTTTAACAAATAATATCAATTTTGATAACATGTTTTAACTTAATTATCAAAATACCATCTGTTCTCGCTGGCTATGTCTCAACTTGACATAGCTGGAGTCATCAGAGAGGAAGGAGCCTCAGCTGAGGAAATGCCTCCCTGAGATCCAACTGTCAGGCGTTTTCTCAATTAGTGAGCAATGGGGGAGGGCCCATTGGTGCCATTCCTGGGCTGCTGGTCCTGAGTTTTATAAGAAGGTGGGCTGAGCAAGCCATAAGAAGCAAGCCAGTAAACAGCTCCTCTCCATGGCCTCTGCATCAGTTCCTGCCTCCAGGATCCTGCCCCGTCCTGACTTCCTTCAATGATGAACTCTGATGTGGAAATGTAAGCTGAATAAACCCTTTCACCCAAAATTGTTTTGTGGTCATGGTGTTTCATTGCAGCAATAGAAACCCTAACTAATACACTATCTTAACATAAAACAATTAAAAGACTTATTCTTGTCCTAACTCTTTGAAATTCACTGCAGATTTCATACACATTTGATAACACGTCTAAATTTGCATGCTAGTACCTAGTGGCTGCTGTACTAGACAGCACAGATCTATCTAGTCTGATGGTTTTCTTTGATAGTTGGTTCTAAGTGCATTCTTTTAGTAACTTTGTAATGAAGGACATTCACTAATATTTGTCTTTTGTATGTAAGCACCCAAACCCACCATGATGAGGCTTGCCCTCTGCCTTGAACACATGTGATGTAGGTGAATTAATTACCAGACTGGATACTACGCAGTGAAAAGTTGATACCACTCAGGAGAATGACAGGTTACACAAAGTGGAAGACGTGTGCTCACAGAGCTGTGAACTCTGAATACTTGCCAGAGGAATCCATTCGAAAACTGGTCCTGGGTGGTACTTGTTCTGGATGGGAAAATGGGGAAGTAGAGTTGAAATTTATCGATGGCATTTTAAAATTCATCTTTATGTTCTTTCTGTTGATGCTATAACTCCCCCAACCCAAATTCTATGCTCATGTTTATGTATTTTTTTCACCTGTTTCTAAAATCCTTTGACGTTGATGGATAGAGTCACCTGCCTCTGGTAAGCGTGTATGATCATGCGTCTCACATAGGTTAAAACAGAACAATATGGCTTTTTTTAGCATCATGGAAAAGACCATTTCCAAATTTTATTTTGTTTTTATTTTCACTATGAGAATATATATTTGGAAATATGTCAATTCAGAACCCGAAGTCTATGCAACGAGTCCCTCGAAATCATATTATGATCACTAAGATGAAAAGTGAAAATTACAATCTATGATCAAACAGATTTAACACCAGTCCAAATATTTTGAGATTTCTGATCATTTGGATAGCTGAGGTTGTGTCCAAGTAGTTGAGTTAAACTGATTCATTCTAGCAACAGAGAGCCTTCATGAGAATTATGATGTGGCCTCCAATATGCCTAACAACATATATTTATTAACATCAACATGAAACATCTTTTTTAAATTCAGGAATGCTTATACCTCAACTTTTTGGACTCTGCAAACCCTGGTTCTCTGTATTGGGAGTACGCGGAGACAGCTGCTCTCATGGGTTCAAATTTATGGGGGGTAAATATGGACACATGCAGGTTCAATTTACCTCCTCACAGACGTGTTTAAGAACTAGAGAGGGTATCTGTGACTATTGAGTATATAGAAAATGACATCACTAAACTGTCCCTTGAGTTTTATTCTGCTTTCTCAAGCTACTGTACCACAGAGGGAGGGAGAGACAGACTGCAAGGCTGTGTGAAGGCGTGAAAGTATTTCCCCGGAAAGATGGAAGAGGAGCCCATGACACTAAGAGGCGCACATCACTTGTTCTGGGCTTTACCCCAGGGAACTCTTCAAGATAATTTTTAGGACAAAATCACATGAAAATACCCCTTTGTTTTTAACTTCATTGTGATGAAAACTCACTATCCAATAATCTGCTTTCTTTACCTTTACTGTGGGAACACTACCCTCCACTGTCACCACAGTCTCCTTCCTGCCCTCTCCTTCCTCCTTTTTGCCTTCCTTGTTTCCTTTCTTCTTCCACACAAGGAAGGCTGTGCAGCTCAGGTTGACTTCAGACTCAGGATTTTCCTGCTTCAGCATCTCAAGTGCCGAGCTTAGACGTGTATGCTGTCACTCCCTGTTCACATGGTAGAATTTATTTCCTACGATCTTCAAATATTCTTCATTTTCCTTTATAGTTCTGTCCATAGACACGTTCTCAAACCATATGATGGGGTTTAATCTGAGACTTGCAGAGGTCATATATATGCAAACCCCTTGCCAAGAAGCACCCAAGAAAATAAGAATTATGTTAGATTGAGTTGTTGAGATCCATCTGAGAGTAGCAGAATATTTTTGCTTTTATGAAATGTAACATAGCTCATCATACTATCAAAAATTAAAGGTTACCAAATCCTTCTAGGGCATAATTCATACTGTTGATAAAATAATTGTAAGCTTTTCTTGCAAGCATCCTCCTCCTTATGTTTAATATGTAAGTCAGTTTTAAGTTGGGATCCATGTTCGAACATTATTATTACAGTTATGTAAATGATTATGTAGGTATGATGTATAATCATATAAGTGATTATTATAGAGGGGTCAACTTAAGAGTATTCAAGTAGATTGAGGAGAATGTATCACAGAACATCTCAATGTTAAGCTGCCATCATTTTATGATAGAGTACCATCACATGGAGCACTAGAGATACTGGTGTTTTATTGACAATTTTTAAAAAAAATATTGAAATTTAAAAATATTGGAGTCTATTGCTCCAGTCTGGAGTTCAGTCCATTTTGCACAGTGTGCTAGTTTTGTCCACTGGGGCATTGTAGGTGGATTTTTCTCTGCGCTGCCAGCTCACAGAAAACAACACAGAGACTTATTCACTATGAAAGCTCGGTTGGCCTTAGCTTAGGCTTGTTCCTCACTAGTTCTTACCATTTAAGTTAACCCATATTTTTTAAATCTATGTTCTTCGATACGGCTTGGTTCCCTTTACTCTGTACTTCCCATCCTGCTTTCTCCCCCTCTGACTGGTGACTCCTCCTTTCTCCTTCCTGGAGCTCTCTGCCGCCATAAGTCCCACCTGTCCTCTTCCTGCCTAGCTATTGGCCATTCTGCTCTTCTTTTAAACCAATCACAGTGATACATCTTCACACAGTGCAAAGGAATATTCCACCACAGGGCACTGAGATCCTGCCTGCCAGGGCAGTTGTGCAAAGGCAAATTAGCTTCCGGCAGAAACGTTCCTTTCTGAGAGCCTTCATGTTTTCTGTGGCAGTCTAGGATTTTGACTGAGAAATGTCTTGTCGTCATAAAGGTAGGACTCACGTCAGGGATGGGAGACCACCATCTTCTGAACACTCACATTGGTGTGACATTGATACTTTATGCTCTCCTAATCTCACTAGGACTTACTTGCTATGTAGCAATTAGATTCCATTCACTGAAGCCCTGATGGTCTCATGTTCATTCATAGAAATACTTCGGGTTATGCTGGGAATCTCTGCTGCTCACACTGACGCGGGAGCATGCTCAGGTAAGGATAACCGAGTTTTGAGTCTATTTTCATAGTCTTCTGCCCTCCCATCCTTTACTAACATCAGAGATGCCAAGTTTTAAATTACTGAATAAAATAAATACATAAGCTGTGGAATTATATCTAATTCCCAAAGCACAGGGAAAATGTGCTGCGGCATATTTATTGTTCTGTCTATATTATTAGCTCATATCATGGTGATTTCCAACTATAAAAGGGAGCTGATAGAAATATAGATGTTTTCATAGTTTTCTAGACAGTCACCCAAGGATACTACTTTTGAAATTAGATTTCTGAACTAATCAGGGTCTATCGATCAAAAATGGCAAACACAAACTTTAATGGATTTATCGACCTCATTTTCCAAAATGTTACTGAGGCGAAGTGATGATATATTAGAAGCACCAGCGAAAAGACAGTTCCCCCCCCACAGGTCAAATCATAAACATAAATCACACCAGGGATACAGTGCTAAAAGGTAGAGAGAATCCACATTTACGTATAGTTGAGACAGCTAGCGTGCTGTCTTTTCTCTCATGATTCTAATGTCAAGTCACAGGTAAGAGTGTCTGAATACTTTTTACATCTCATTTTAACACTTCACTACAGTAAGATTGTGTGCGAAAGAACACAGGTGAGAGGTGAATTAATGCAGGCTGCAGGACACCATCACTGCCCTGGCAGTTCAGGCTCAGCCCTGTGTTTAGTTGCAAGCAGGCTCCCCTGTGTGCAAGATGTCCTTTCATGATAACTTCAAGACCTGCCTACATTTGTGGCAGCCATGCATTTGTCCTTACCCGTATGCAGCTGGGTTCGCCTGGGTCCTGGACTCTGGCCAGCTCAAGTGTGGACTCACAGGGGCTTCTGGGCCTGCATTCTTTCTTGTGTGATGTGGCCACCCCAATGTCACTTTCCTGATTTTCCGGGGGTGTGCTCTGGTGGATGGTGTCACTTTCTACTCCCTCTTTCCAGTTGGCTCTGTGATTAGGATGGGAGGCACTACAAACTCCAACCTCCATTCACTAGGAATAGGGAAGGAGGGACCAGAAGGCCAACAGTTGGCCTGGGGACAGCGTGAGCTGTGTGAGCATCACACTGAGTAAAGAAGAGTTCAGTAATGAACAACAAAAGGGAAGGTTAGCAGCCTGGCTGTGAAAACCACTCTTCTCTGCCTTTGACACATTGTAACTCTAGTACAGGTGTGAAAACCACTCTTCTCTGCCTTTGATACATTGTAACTCTAGTACAGGTGTGAAAAACCACTCTTCCCTGCCTTTGATACATTGTATCTCTATTACGGGGTAGAAACCACTCTTCCCTGCCTTTGATACATTGTATCTCTATTACAGCATGGAAACCACGCTTTTCTGCCTTTGATACATTGTATCTCTATTACAGGCCTGGTGCTGAAAGACACTTTGTGTCTCTGTTAGGCTCTTGGACCACCAAGACTCTCCATTGCTACCTTTGCTAGACCCTCCTGGTGTATTACCGTTTCTAATGTCTGGAAAGAAAAGTGAACGGTGTGAACAGTTAGTGGAAAAACCCAAGAGGAACTTCTGTTCTAAAGGGGCCATACATTTAGATACACCAGCCAGACAGGCCCTTGGTGTGTTTGTGACCATACTCTTGAGGGATGTGTTATTGCGAAGGAGCGTGGACATGTCAAACCTCTTCAGTTGTTATTTATAATAACCAAGATTCAGTGGGAAGAGAAAAAAGTTTGGGTAACTACAGTGGCCATTCCCTTCAGCTTCAAAGCAAGGGGTAGACGGGGGGGGGGGGTATTAGGGAGTGTGGAAAGGCAGTGGGGGTTTTTTAAGGGTATGCAATTTTCTGCCTTATTCAATTTTGGCCCTCTCTTCTGCCTCAGTTGTACTGTAGAGCACACTCAGAAAATGCACCCCCCTCTCTTTGGGAAGCTTGCCATATTGCCTGGTCTATGCACAGAAAGGGGAGATGTGCCAGCCATCTGTTTGCTGCTGTCTCAGAGACAGTCCCTTTCAGTGAGGTGGTTATTGTAATGTTGAATAGGACTTAGCATTCACTAAGTATGTGAATGAATGGCCTGATACTTAACTGTGTGGAACCTCCTAACCTTGGTTTTCTCAACTTAAGTTTGCTATGTTCTAGATCTGAACATATTGACAATTTCTAGGCATTTGGGGGGGGGAGTTCACTAGAAATTTGACTACCAAAACAAGCTACTGCAGAAGTCACCCAAAGGCTAGTTAGAGATAAAACTTGAAGACACAAAAACTTGATTAGTCAAATAATTATTTGACTAATTAAAAAAATAACATTTTTCTCAGTGGATGTTAAAACTTTTTAACCACAGTATGTACATTAGATACACAGTTTTCCTAACCACAATGGCTATTTCTTGAATAGACTGTTTAATAAAAGGAAATTGGATAGCTCACCACTCAAGTGAGGATGGGCTAGAGAGTGGCAGGGAGACTATTAATAATCATAACAGGATAATCAAGACCAGGGCATCCCCGAACTCTCCGGTGTAGTTGCCCCAGATGGGCTTATTAGATCATCAAAAACTCTTTCTCCACATTTCAGAGCCCCTGGGTTGGAGCAAGGACACCCTGATGATAGTACTGTGTTCTCTTAGAGAGTCTTGTCCAGAAATGGATTCCCTGTGTGTTTCAGCAGAATTTTCTAGTAAGTAGAGATTATTTTTTGTGAGTTTACTCTCTTGAGTGTCTACCAGAGTTTCAGACACACTCTGAATGCTTCATGTATTCTTGCTGATTGATGTGGAGCCTTGGGGAGACACCTATGTGCGCCATGCCTGGCACTCTTAAATCAAAGACCCCGCCTCCCTGCTGGGTGGGGGAATTTCTTCTCTCTGTCCCTTCTCTGTTGTTACCTCATCTTAGCACATCTCCGGAAGCTCGGTGGTGGCACTGGCTCCTCTCAGGAGCGTGCCCTTGCCACGTTGTGTTTCACGTGACCCTACTAGCTTACGGTTGTCTTTGTTTAAAAATCACATTTTTTCCAAGTACACATCTTTAGTGAGATGTCCTGTGCATGCACATTTCACTGTCAGCTTAATCTAATTAGGAGCCAAATGAGGCATGGCAGCTTTTACATCATTTGATAAATTTCCATCATTTGCAGGGGGAGTGGGGATTTGAATCCAAACAGTTCCTTCCAACTTTTTACAGAACACACATTCTACAGCTCTGTAGAGCCCCTTGTAAGTGGAGGGGCATCCTTTTGTTTGGTAACTGCAACCTAGCTTGAGTGTGAATACACCATCGGTGGCTTCTGCCTGGGTTGTAAGGGGAGGGGGACACCAGGGTTCACAGCAAGCCAGGAAAGCATCAAAGGGCTCGCAGATCAGATATCACGATACTTTCCTCTCACCAATGCTGTCTTCTCCCAGGAAGGGTCAGCAAGCTCTAAGTCTAAGGCTTGTGCATACAATTCAAAGGGACATGGATAGAAGTATACGCCATCAAAATTGTGATGTGGTCTTTCTTTTGGGTTTCATATGCTTTCTGGATATTTTGCTCAAAGTCCTGTTTGAAAGTGAGGGTTAGGCGGTGGGTTACCAACCACTAGTTAAGTTTTACATCATATAGCTAAAGCTGTTTGGGGGCCTGAGGTGGAAAGTTGCAGGTTTAGAGCTCGCTGGGGTAATTTTGTGAGACTGTCTAAAGAAATAAAAAAGGTATCACTCTAAAAATGTAGGTGAGAGAAGATGTTTCTGTACTTGGAAATGGGCAGTATGGAGAGGATCCAAGGCCGTTTGCTTGCTTCAAGAGGCTGGTAGGGTCGAACAAGGAGCTGCCGCGGGAACAGCCCGTAGGGAGGAGCCGCATAGCGGGATGGAAAGCAGCCGGTGCTCATTTGGCTCCTCTACCTTCAGGGATGGAGCTTTCCTTACCTTCACGTGGTTTCTGTGTTTCGCTCATACCCTACTGAGTGTTACATAATAACAGAGAAGAAGGGAAGCGTAGAAAAGGAAATGAGCTTGTCCTCCTTTGGCTTCCTGAGTGACCTTGAAACAGGGGCGCACTGACGGACACAGGAGGCTGGAGCCTGAGCTCTGCGGTGCCCCGGGGCAGGCTCTGGGCCCGGGAATAGGGAGATGTGGCCTCGCTGCCTTAGCAGCAAAGGAATAAAGAGCTCCTAGCAATGGCAAAGAAAGAAAGGAGGTTAAGGCGTCTGCTTTGCTTGGGCTGGGAACGTCCAGGCAAGGAGGAAAAAGGCGCTCAACAGAAATGAAGGGTGCTGCGGGCGCTAGTTATAAAAATCCGGATTCTTTTAGAATGGGATGAGGGTCATGTACAAGTCCTGTTAGGAAACCGAGGGCATGACTCTCTCAGACGGAAGATGTGGAGCCAATGCGAAGATGCCCAATGTCCCAAAGCAGGCGGCTTTGCCTCGTTCTGGGAGCCACATAGGACAGAAGCAAAGAACCAGCGAAGAAAGCGGCTCATCACAGTCCCTGAAGGCAACCCAAACATGAAGCCTGCCCCGGACACGGGGTGATACTTTAGTCCTGCGGTGTGTTTTGCCGTTCACGTAGGAACTTCTACTGTGTATTCCTCCCCATTTACACTTCTGTTCCTTTCCCCATGAAAGTTTTAAGAGCAGGGTATACTGTTCATTTCCAGCGTCTTGCTGCAGTACCGAGAGCAAACACTATGCTATTTAAGCATACATGTAGTAAGTGCCGGGCTCAGATCTTTGTGGTATCTTTTCTTCCTTGTAATGACCACCAGTACCCCAAATCTACACCCTTCATTATTCAGCCATAACTGTCCTTCTTCTCTGATTTTTTTCTGCTGTAGATGCTCCAAGTGCACAGCCCTCCTAAGACTTTTCAGTCATTTACTGGGAGAGAACGAAACACAGTAACTTGGATGTAACTGATTATTGAAAAGTGTGTGCATGCGTGCAGGCTCATTTTGATGGCCGCTGTCCTAACTGTTTTATCCACCGAAAGTACTTCTACAAGATGTCACAGAGGATGGGGAGAGGTGTCATGCTTGCTTTTCCCTTTAGCAGCTGGGTGCGTAATTCTCGGGCCCTGAGCTCATCAAAGGACTGAGCGGGTTCAAGATCCTCTGAGGCCACACACAATTTAAAACTCCTATTCATGTTTCAGATGATAAAGTTGGAAAGGATGTATTAGGAGGGGGATTGGAGCAAGGGAAACCAGATTGTGAAGGGAAGTGCCAGGGACCAGTCTTTTAAACTAGACTTGATTTCGCTATCATTGCTCAGAGTCTGAGCACTCAGTGTCGTGTTTTATACACCCCTGTGATTAAGAACTTCTACTGTGTATTCCTCCCCATTTACACTTCTGTTCCTTTCCCCATGAAAGTTTTAAGAGCAGGGTATACTGTTCATTTCCAGCGTCTTGCTGCAGTACCGAGAGCAAACACTATGCTATTTAAGCATACATGTAGTAAGTGCCGGGCTCAGATCTTTGTGGTATCTTTTCTTCCTTGTAATGACCACCAGTACCCCAAATGGAGGAGGTGACAGTGTCAGAAAGAGACACAACAGATGTACACTTGATATTAAAAGTTCAAATAATCCCAAAGATCTTCCAGTAGGAAGGCAGACACACAGACAGGCTTTAAGGCAAGGCAGCTGGATGCGTTAAATAGTAGCAGGAGATTCAGGCCGGAATGACCAGCTTCTCCCTCCTTTGAGGATGAATTGATTCATGACTCTGAATTGGAAAAACTTGTCTGAGATTGCATTCTACTCAAGGCTTGGACTTCTCCAATGACTGCCTTCAAGACTCTAAGACGACAAAATGTAAGCTTTAGATTCCAGGTCAATTTGAATGGGTTATGGGTTCCAGCGTTGCATTATAGGTCAGGTCAAATGGATTACATGTTCCAAAACTTGCTCTATTTTATTTTGTGACGTGAACCAAGCCAGCAACCCCGCTCCATCCTTATTTCCTCAGGAGCTTAGGGGCCAAAGTAGGAAATGCAATTTAAATCCCAAAGATACCTTTAGAAGTAATAGGCTCTTTAAGTCAGCGAGTATAAAGATTGGTTAGATAGAAGGGTGCTCAATTCTGTCACACGTCAATGTGACTATAGCTGATCATAATATATATATTTCAAATTACGTGGAAGACAGGATTTTAAGTGTTCTTATTATAGTTATCTTTTGTTTTATATGCTAATTATCCTGATTTGATCATCCTATAATGTATACATGTATGGAAATATCACATTGTACCTCATAAAAATAGAGGCATTGTCAATTAAAATGCAATTATCAAAAAGAAAAGGCAGGTTTTAAGGACCCTTGTAGACCAGCTGTCTTACTTGAGAGATACCTTTGTGCCTCAGAAGGTAAAACCATACCAGATTATTCAGCCCCCATGCGCCCCCTGGGCTGGTGTTGGCCACGGTCAATGTCCCCTGGCTTTACATGGTTGTCACTTACGCCTACTTTCATAAATGGCTCTCGATTTCTCATAGAGCTCATATGGGTCAGGCTTCCGTGGGTCAAAGGCCTCTGTTGAGTCGGGAAAGGAGCTCCTGTGCAAGGCAGGTGGGAAGGGCAGGTTCTGCGGTACGGCCGGAGCAGATAAACTTGTCTGAGGGCTGCCCTGAGTCTCCCACCGGTCCATCGTCTGAAAGGAGAAAAGAGAGAACTTGACTGAGGATGGGTTCCACCTGGCTGTTTCCCTTGCTACTTTCACAAAAGACTTTCTTACCATGTGAACTTCTGCCCCCAAGAAGAGTTTGGTACATACGACTCGAAGGAAGAGAATCTACTTCTACGGAATCATTTAAGTGAAAGTCGTGCTTGGGGTGTGAATGTATGCTCTTAACCTTGCCGCATAGTAGCTAGGAATCTATGGCAAGCTCCTACTTTCTTTGATGGTTTCCTTTATAAAATATAGCATGTATCCCAATATCATTTATGGACGTATATTCAGGAAGAGGTAACATTTGTTCTTTTCTGCACATGGTCCCAATTTATCATACCTCTTCCCTAAAACAGAAAATGAAGTAGACTGTACTTGTTCGTTTATCACCTGTGCACATCCTAAACCCCTCTCATAGCTGAACATTTTATCACTTCCTCTAGAGTTTGTACATATAGCCCATCCGGGAGCAACAGACTACATCCTTCTCGGAAATCCCCTGAAATGTACCAGCTGGCACTGTAGTGAAATGCTTCCTGATTGGCCATGCATGGGGACATACATGCAGCTAGAGCTGATACTGGCCGTTTAGCGAGGAGGCCCTTGTCATTGCTAGTGTCGCCTTTATTCCACTAGTAACCCTTCCTTCTGCCTCTCTCCCTTGAGTCAGCAGGCAGTCCCTATAAAGTATAATGATGGTAGCCTCTTGCCTGCAATTTTGGGTGGGGTCAGAGTATGGCACTTGGGATCCAGGTCAAATTCCTGTCAGGCTGTGGGTTCTGCTTACTTTACTCTCTCCTTCTCCCCACACTCTTTCTTGCCCTGAAGCTCTGCAGACCCCTCTCTATTTCTTCTTCTACCATCACCCCCCCCTCACTTTACCTGAACACTAGATACACATAGGCATCTCCTTTCCTAGAAGAGCTGGCCCAGCCAATGGGGTGATCCTATTCAATGACACTCCCTGCTCCCAGTATCACTTGCCACTGCCGGCTCTAAATTACAGGTCCCGTATGTGGTAGGTATTCAGAAAGCATCCTTAGTGAATGGATGAACTCATAATTAAAATATGGACTCCTAAAAATCTGATGAACTGATATGGATATAAAGCTTTCTATTTTTTGCTTCATTTTCTTGCTCTTGTTTTTACACTGGGTATATTTTGGTCAGGATTCCAACTTGTCTATCAGTCATCAATGTTCTTAAGGCTGGAAGGGATGTGGGGGACCACATACCCCTGTTCTTCCTAGACATGCCATGGGTCACAGCGGGGGTCCCTCCGGCCCATCCCCCCACCTGGAACTGTGGCAGGGGTTCATGTGGAAACTAAACATTGCAGACTTGGGAATAAGTAGGTTACTGACTTTAATTCACTGAGACTGAATTTAAATTGTTTCTGCATGGGATCCGGCCCAAGATTTCATTTAGATGGTTTTTATAGCGAGCAAGGGTGAGTTCAGCTGTTTCATATTAAATATAATTTCTAGAATCACAGAGAGGGTAATTGGCTTGCCTGAGGTCCGACCACAGATCTTGGTCAGAACTAACTTATAGTTCTAGCAGGGCTATTTGTTTAAACCAGACACTTTGGGGACAGATCTTGTGAGTATCATAAAAACCGGAGTTAATTTTTATCTCACTGGACCTTTAACTTCTGCTTAGTAAAAGCCCTTAAATATGCATTTCAGACTCAATGGAGACGTTCATATAGGAAGCTCCACTGGGATTTTTCCTTTTCATACATAATGGTGACTTTGCTATGGCATTCTAGGTCACAACTCTGCCTAAGGCATCTTTCTTAAATGGCCTGTCTACCTGCCTTTAGGTGCCACATGGACACAGTCCAGCTATGACTTTCTTAGTTCTGATTCCACGCTTAAGATGTGGAAAGCTAAAACATAAATATGGCAGAAGTATGGTCTGAGAGGGTTAACATGCTACATGCCAACACGGGGTTCAAGAAATGCGTGTTTTTCATCTTCCACTGTGGGTTTTCTTCCAGCCACATGCGATTCACTGCTGTGCATATTCCTCATGTATAACCCCGGGAGGAACGATGCTTCGGGTGAAATATTGATATTTCTGAAACACAACCCTAAAGCTACAGAACAAAGAATGCTTTGGGCATTTTAGGGGCCAGTTTCTGTGGAAGATTGGTGAGTTCTACAATTTCTACAGCACAGAGACGGGGAAATGAGTCAAGAACCCAGCTGATGCTGAAGAAAGTGTCCACAATCTCCTGCCCTGATACTCCTCACACCGTGAGTCAGTCTGTCAGCGGTGCTCGAGAAAAGCCCTGTCTCTGGGAAAGGAGACCTCTGGTCTTCTTTCCACTCTACTTCTAGCCTGCTCCCTCTAAAGAGGCTCCCTGAGATCTCCACTGGAGAAGCTACTGAGGAAAGTTTTACCTGGCTTAGAGGCACCCTGTGCTGAGGTCAGTTCTGCTGGCTCCACCTTGTGTTCTGAGAGACCTTGCTTTCCAGATTCCATGATACCTTGAATCCAGATCCGGTTCCATTCCCCAGTTCTTACTTGTTGCGCCTGCTGTCTTCTGCTCTTGGGTCTGGGGTCCTTCGCAGCTTATCATACTTGCCAGACATTTACCCCTCAACTGGGCTTACTGGGACTCTCTGTTTTCTCTCATCAGTGACCTAACTAAGGTTTGTAAACATCTCACTAGAGTGACAATGGAAATGAAGTTTTTATGTGTGGGAGAAGTTTTGCTGTCTTTGAACTAATGAATGGTTAATGACTAAGGGAATGGATAGTCGACACTATGGAGTCTCGGGCTCTGATAGAGTGGATAGAGACAACACAGTCTCCACCCAGACACCAAACAGTAAAAGAGGCGTTCATTTGCTTTATCCCAGTTTCTGATTTTTGGGTGTGCACAGGAATAGGACAGGCTTTTCCCCCAACAAAACACTATTTCTAGAATGTGTTTCCTTCCTTTTGAGAACATGATAAACACAGCTAAACAAGTCTAAACCTACTCCTGTACTACTTTAGGTGGGGCTGGGCAACACAGGCATTAGGTTTGATCTTATGTTTGAAACACACGCTTAGATCCTGCTATGCAAAGACAACAAGAACTCATTATTAGTAGCGTCTTACTTATTAGGTAAAGTCCCTGAGGGCCACTTGGTTGAGACCAAGCAGGAGGCCAGGTCTCATTGAGCATGCTTCTTCACGCTAAGTCTGCCATCAGTCTTACTTAGAAGAAGGTGTCTGAGCCCAGACGCTGTGGATACACTGTATTTGTTCCAGTGAACTACTTAGCACATTGCATTCATTTGGGGAGTGACTTAACCGTGAAGGGTTTGTGCACTGGCATAGATGTTTGTAATCTTTAACCCAATGTGCTGAAGAGCTGTTGTAAGCACTTGGCGTGGGTTAATGTAGAATCCCCACAGTGACAGAGAAATTACTCCCATTTTACAAATAGAGTCTTTGAGATGCAGAGGCCCTAAGCAGCTTCTTTAAGGTCATAAACCAATCAGGAAAAAGCTCAGCACCTGAGCCCAGGCGGTGTGCTTGAGAGTCTATGTCCTAAACCGCTGGGCCTTACACAATGCTCTTGTGGCCCTTAGTCCAGGGGTTTTGCATAGATCCATGGAGAGCATGAAATCAAAGACCTTTATATATTTACTCAGCCAGCAATCTCGAAGTCCAGGCCATAGTTCTTGCAAAGATTCACAGGTTCAGGATTAACTGTATGCTGAGTTCTATAAAGTCTTTTTGGGAATTATTGACTATGGGTGTAATTACTATAATGATGGCAAATGCTGTAATTATGCCAAATGACATAATTTGCGCAACTGTGGTACATATAAAGAAATCACTAGATTGCATAATTGTCGCCCCGTGATGAGGCTGCAAGGTTGCTGGTTAAATCAGATAAAGATGTGTCTAACCACAGGGCCCCGATCAGAGCTGGGGATGAAACTATTTAGAACTATTTAAAAATACTTCTTTCAAAATTGCATCCATCATGACGTGATTTACGAAGTTCAAAGCAGCCCACTCTCCCTCTCTGGTGTATTTGGTGGAGCAGATGAGCAGTGGTAATTGAGGGTCTACGTTGTGAGGGTTCTGCTTTGCCACTCTATCTGTCCAGCTGTAGGCTTTAGATAGTCTATTAGGGGAGCAACCTCTGAGTCACCATAAAAGGAGATCCAGAAAAGCCAACCCAGCTAAGGGGACTTACGCCATTAATACGGGCATAGCTTGGGTGTTGAATGTCCTTGTATTAAAGACTTGGCCAAGAATAGCATGGGAAGTAGTGGGGCTTTGGGAGAAGGAGCGTGCCAGAGTGTGCTAAGAGGATTGTATGCCCCCCACCCTTTTCTCTTCTCTTTTGCTCCCTGACCTGGGATGAAAGGAGCTTTTTCACTATGAGGTGATTCTTACTGCGCATGCTCCGAGCATCAGGGCCAGCCCATGATAGACAGAGACCTTCCAAACAGAGCCCACATAAGCCATTCCTCTTCATGGGCGAGTTATTATCTCAGGCATTTTGTTACAGTGATAGAGGGATGGTTAACATGAGTCATAGTTTCAACCTTAGGGCAAGTGAAGACTGACTGCTAAGGTCACTAGCTAACCCAGCTTTGTAAAATCACTAGTGAAAGTCTAACTAGTTTCCTATGTTGTCATAAGATTTTAGCAGCTTTGAAAGAGAAGCAGGAACCAGAGAGGTCAGGTGGTAGTAGAGGTTGCTAGCATCAGATGAATATTAGAAGCACTATTCTGAGTGACTGCCATGTTTACAATGTATATCACATAGAATGACACATATCCTCACAATATTTATTATGTATAATTATCTATATAGAGCTAGGATATATGAATGCATATGTACATATATGTTTATTTCTATAGTCATTAGAATGTAAATAGACATGGAAATAAATTTCTTGCAGATCATATTTAATGTGCAGGATAGGTCCTTCAGCACCGTAGTATGAATTAGTTTTGAAAACTTAACGTCATTACATGTATTTGTGATAGGAAAAACAACAGGTTTTCAAGTGTTTTGTCTCATCATCCTGAATAATACTGGTGTCCATTTCGTAGGTATATTTTAAAAGCGGGGATGACTATGGAGCTGTAAGGTGAGTGATTCTTGTATTGGGGGGCAAGAGAAGACAAAAGACGGGAAGTGGATGCAGACGTGCGTCTTCCTTTGGGAAGGAACGTTCCTCGTTCCTTTCACACAGGATATTGTCAGCATTCTTCTGGTTCAGCACACCTCACAATTCACAGGTAACCTGAGCTCATCATGTAGGGTGTGCATTGAAATCTGTTACCAAGTGGCCAGCACATGAAAACAGGTCATATTTACTACTCTGTTCATTGGTATTGTAACACAGCTAATGAAGGATTCTAAGACATTAACCCTAAGAAGCAATTTTAGTACACAGAACATTTAAAACCAGGCATAATTATAGGAAATAAGACGGCTTGTCCTTGTATTTGAGGGCAAGAAAGGACAGGAGAGCACGGAAGGCTTGTTCTTCTGATATCCTGAATCTCAGGGGTGGAAGAACATTTTAGGTCACTCAATTCCCTCTTCATTTAAGGGGCTTACATAGTAAATGAAAATAAAGAAAAAAATCATAGGAATTCCAACTTACAGGCTTTGGAGTTTTCCATGGAGAAAAGAAACCTGCAATAAAGAAAACAACATTTGAACTTGGGAAACACGTTCCCGCCACGCATTGAACTGCCGCTGCACAATCTGCTCATATTTCACTTCAGGTGAGATGAGAGCCCCGCAAACAGTCCTGAAGGGCTTTGCAGCCTTCTTCAAGGAGCTCAAGGGAATTACATCAATGAGTTTAAGAACGTCTCTCTTCATTTGGCAGCTGAGAATTCTGCGGTGCCCAAGAGGTGACCGACAATGGCAGAGACCCACTTTAAAAGGTCCAACCTCAGCCCTTATGGGTTCTTGTCACCCAGCACGAGCAGGAGAGATGGAGAGAGTAGGTACAAAGTTAGACTTTTAGAGGTAAATACCTTGGCTTGGAGTAAGAAATAATTCTGTGTTTATGGATCCATTCTATGTACTTTAGAAACAACAAATCTTTGTCATGCCTATCTTCAAAAATAACGACTTCATCTCCACTTAGACTCAGATCTTATTATTAAATCTTTTATGTTACTGTTCCCCCACTGATACAGATTTCTATTACCCTCGTGCCCCAATGTAGTGCCTGCCACGCGAAAGCAAGGCAGTGTTTGCTTTGGAAACCAGAGTGGAAAGATGCTCCAACACATCGGTGCCGGAGCTGATGTATACGGCCTTTTATGTCTCCTTTTATATCATGAAACAACTTCAGAAAAATGTGTAGTTTGGTTATAAGGACTTAAATATATTTTTTTTTAAAGATTTATTTATTTATTAAGCATCCAATGTACTGCTGGCAAGGAAGGCACCAGGTCTCATTACAGATGGTTGTGAGCCACCATGTGGTTGCTGGGAATTGAACTCGGGACCTCTGGAAGAGCAGTCAGTGCTCTTACCCTCTGAGCCATCTCTCCAGCCCCCCTTAAATATTTTTTTTAAAAAAGAAGAACTGAGGATAAAACTGGAAGACAACATACATTTCTTTCCTTGATCACTCTATAAAATATTGACGACAACCTTATAACCCTGAGTTTAAAACTGGGGAAAAATCAACCCGCTTACCATTTGTTTTATCTTTGGAGGAATTGCCAATCAGAATTTTTCTTTTTGGAGAAACGATGCTGTTTACACATTCCTACAATGTCCGAACATTCAGATTTCCTCTGTTCCTCCTATGCTCTCTGTCATCAGGATGCTGAGATATTGCCAGGGACCGGACGTTCCTCTGACTTTGACGCAAAAGCGCTGAGAAACGTTCACAATGCTCTTAAAAATTATTCTTTTTCCTACAGAAGCTGTATGATCACCTGAGCCCTCAGCAGCAATTATGATGGCAGAACTAGGGTGGTCTAAGAGGGGCACAGACCAGGAGACTGATGATAAATCCACCACAACACCGCTGCTTCCCTTTCCTCTCAGGAGGACTTCTCGCCGGGGCAGGACTCATGACTTCTTTGCTGTTCTCGTTATAGCAGCTTCTGGACTGTGCCTACTGTCGAGAAACCCTGAGTGGCCAAGGCTGCCCTCTCTGATTATTACCGATGAGGAGTTTGGAGATAGGTAAGAGGAGGGTACCAGAACATATTTCTTAGAAGCAAATAATAGACACTTTCTTATATCTCTTTGCCAAATTGTTAATCATGCTACAAACATTTAAATCAATCTGTCTAAAGACATGTATCTCAGATACTCTGCATTTAGCTCTGATTAGGCCAGAGGGTCCACGCTTTTACATGATTAGCCTCCAATCTTCTTCTCAGCTTCATTGATAGACACGGAAATACTATAACAGAGCGGGTCAAGATATCATATATTATAAACATATATAAACTACAATTTCCCGAGGGAACGGCCTCCCTAGGAAACCCTGCCGATTCCAGCGAACATTTAAAGGAAAGCGTCACAAAGAAACAAATAAAACCTTTGAAGTCTTTTCAGAGACATTCGAGTTCTTATCCTGAGGTCTGTTTCTGATTTTGTTTTCTGGTAAGACACGATCACAAACTTCCAGCGGCTGGGAACCTTATATATATGGACACAAGGAAGCACTTAGACAGATGTGGATAGTGACTGTATTCAGCAATTTCTACTGGCACTTTTACTTACAAATTGTTTGTTGCATTTTGTTCTTGCATTTTTCACCTCTTCCCCTGGTCTCCTGAAACACAGGCATTTCACCTGGGGCCCCAGCTTCCCCTGTCCTGTCTATTTCACTAGGTTGGATGAGACAGTTGCTTGTGGCACCCTAACTGCTCAGGGAAACAAGGAGAGACACAAACTCCTTTTCCTCAGGCCTTTTTGAGCTAAGACCATTTCGTGATAAAACCAAGGCTATGGGAATCGGGCTCTTTTATGTTTTAGTTTCTGGCTTGTAGTTCCTCACTGCGATAGCCCATGCAGAATAGAATTGTCCCCAGGGACTCAAGTTTTGTTTGTCTCGTAACAACCACGTGGGTCATTTACTGTCTTTCATGTTCAGCAGCATACAACTCTGTATACAAACAAATTCAAACACATGTCTTGAGTTTTGAGGCCACAAAAGCAGAGAGCTTCAAGGAAGCTCTCTAAATAAAACACGAGTAGTTACAGATGAGAGACTTTAGATAGACAGAATAGGGAAATCTAGATACATTCTCATATAAAGTGCATCAGACACAGGCCATTTTGGAGATATATCAAACTCAAATATTATCTATAACTCTGCCTAGAAGTGTGGTAAGATGGGCAGAGAAAAATACAGCAAAAAATAGCGTAGGTAAGAAATTCTGTTCATTGAGCGTGGCAAGTCGACTAAACAAGACAATGACCTCATACTAGTTTCACTTGAGTTTATACATGTCAGTTAACCACAGCTTTAAAAAAACTAAGGCATATGGCTGCTAGATAAGATATAATATGTCTAGATAAATTTAAATTCCCAGTAAACAATTTTGCCTAAAAAATGATCTATCCCAAGACTTGTACATGAAAACACTTTATGAAATTGAAAAAGATGCCAGAGGGCAGAAAGCTCTCAATGCCCACGGACAGGCAGGATTGGTATTGTGGAAATGGCCCTCTTACTTAAAGCACATACAGATTCAACACAATTGTCTACATATACCACTGCATTTTTCTCACAAAATGAAAAAAAAAAACACATTTTACAAACACATTGGAGAAAAAAACAGCACCTTCACCACTGGACAGCTACATGAAGAACAGAAGCGGATCCTGTCCTTCGTGCTGCACAAAACTCAACTCTAGAGGGGTCAAGAACCTCAACATGGAAGCTGGTACTCTAAATCTCATCAGTGAGAAAGTAGGGTCTGTCTTGAACCCACAGATGCAGGAAAAGACCTTCTGAGAAGATCTTAGTAGCGCAGGCATTAAGGTCAACCATTGGCGAATGAGACCTCATAAAACTCAGAGGCTCCTGTAAGGACATCAGTGAAGAGATGCAGGGTTAGTGTCTACACTATACAAGGAACTGAGAAAGAAAACAAACAACTCGGTTAAAAATTGGGGCACGGAACTAAACAGGGATTGTTTTTTTTTTTTTTTTTTTTTTTTTTTGGTTTTTCGAGACAGGGTTTCTCTGTAGCTTTGGTGCCTGTCCTGGAACTAGCTCTTGTAAACCAGGCTGGCCTCAAACTCACAGAGATCCACCTGCCTCTGCCTCCCGAGCGCTGGGATTAAAGGCGTGCGCCAACACCGCCCAGCCTAAACAGGGAATTTGCAAGAGGAGGAATCCAAATGTCTGAAAGGTACTCAAAATGCTCAACATCCGTAGCTGTTAGGGAAATGCAAAGTTAAATTACTTTGAGATTTCAACTTCACTCCAATAAGAATGTCCAAGATACAAAGTAAATAGCAAAGGGGAATGTTGAATGCCGGTGTGCCCCTGTGGTGAAGGGATGAGGGATACAGTACCCAGGGCAGGGCAAGCTAGCACAACCAGTATGGAAGTGATGTCTCACAGACTAGAAACAGGTGCATTACAGCATCCAGCCATATCATTCATGGGCGTATACCTGCCTATTCCTGTCCACTGATACTCTTTCCACGTTATCTAGGAAACAGAAATAGCCTGGATTTCTGTCAGTTGAGGAGCTGATAACACACACACACACACACACACACACACACACACACACACACACTTACACGAGCTTAAGTTGAGTTACCCTGTCATGGATCAACAGTGCCCCTACTATTTACTACAGGATAATGAATGACCACTTCCTCTTCGGGAGTTGTTGGCAAGCAACCCATAGACCCTAACTATTATAGGCTGTTACTAATACTCTTGGTAAACTTGATGGTAACACCCTCTTTCTGAAGATACCATGTACTTGGGTCATAAAACTTGGAGAAGTCAGACTGGTACTAACCTGGAGGCTAACCCTACTGGTACTTACCCTATTGGGTAGCTGTCATATCGCTGGGAGGTGATCAGCAGTCTTAGCCAGTTGTGAACTCTGTGGGCTACAATCACGACGACCTGTGTTTCTATGCTAATTTACAGGTACTTTCACAGAGTCACAGGAAGGTGAACGGTCTTCAAATCATCCCTTTGACTAACGGGCCAGAACACGGTGAACATCCACGTCGGCTCACCACTGTATCACCACCATGGAACAATGCCAGAAAAGCTTTCTGAGATTTTTGGAAAGTTCTCCAAATAGGACTAAACCTTGAGATACCCTTCTACTTTTCAGGTGATAAACTGAATGCCATTTGCAAAACATGAGGTGGTACACTTAGCAGGAAAACGTGGTAGACACAGGATTCAAGTTTTTAAGATTTTTACCATCATTTCATGTGTCTTAAAGAGGATTCTGCAGTTACCAAGCATGGCGGAAGTGCTGGGGACACTCTCTGATGTCTTCTTTAAGCAGAGAACGAGGGGGCAGGAGCCATTTTGAAGCAAAGGCCCAGTGCCTAGCAGATCTTTACACATGGTGTCACGGAAAGTGTGGGTCTGCTTACTTTCAAATGAAGACACAACAATGTGAACACGTTTAGTGCTAGTCAAGCGGACACTTAGAAGCAGTCTGTGACTGGCCAGTGCCTCAACTTCCTAAAGTTGTGAGAATAATATACATATGGTACAAAGTACACTGTGGATTTTGATCTTTTTCTAGGTAGCAGTGAGGTAAGATTCTCTCTTGTGAGGCTGCGTGGTGACACCCAACAGCAGTTCCTGCCCAGCTGTATAAGGAGGAGAGGACACGCCCACAGTCTGCGGGGCTCTGTGTTTCTAAGATGTTATCTTCACGTCGTTAGTTGTACCAGTGTAGTTTCACCAGGACAATGGCTTTCTCAAGACATAAGCCCGTTCTGAGTCAAGGGTCGCCAATATGCTTTGATAAAACTGGCAAATCTTGGGATAATTGTATTTATGTCACATTTAAAAATGTAATTCTTAAAAAGGTAGGACAGTGGGGAAGGAGACGGAAAGAATGCACACATCATTTGTGTGGACGTGAGAAGAGAGCAAGAAATGAGAGTTTTCCCCCAAGTCCCTGTGATACCTTCCTGGAGCTGCACCCGAATCTCCCACAGAGACATTTTCACTACATATAATACATGTAGTGAAAATTTATATATAATATATATGTAATATAATGAAATATATAAGGAAATAGATTGTATAAAGTAAATAGTGAAATATATATAGATATACAAATACATACATTTGTTTGTTTATTTATTGATTGATTTATTGAGACAGGAGCTCATATATCCCAGGTTGGCCTTAAACTCATTTTTCTTCCCACCTTCTCAGTGCTGGGATTCAGGCATGCAACATCATGCCTGGCTTATTTGGTGCGGGGTGGGGGGGGTAAACCCAGGGCTTCCCGCCTGCCAGACAAGGACTCCACCAGAGGCCATCACTCTTGTGCCATCATTATGAAGGCCTTAAAAAGACAGCCACTCTGAGCCCCGTTCCGAAAGCATCTCAGTAGTTCCTCAACGCTTTTCTCACAGTTGAAACTGTTTTTAAAAGGATTCCCGAAGTGGTGGCAGCGGCACCCGAGGTTTTAAGAATTTCCAGTTAGGGAGAGAAACATACGACTAATAAAATCAATCCTTACTTTTCATTTTCACTCAATCTGGCAGACAGACCTAAGCTCTCCGGTAAACAACAACAACAAAACAAAACTCCCTGCCTTTGGCAAGTGGGAGCCAGCAGGAAATGAGATCCCCGCTAAGCTAGGCCAGTGCTGTTTGCTTTCCTCCTGTTTGGATGGATTCGTGTGTTTCTTACTAAAACTCATTGAATGAGTTAGAGTCTGCCCCTCCTTCAGATAAGTTGCTTAAGCTATTTAAAGTAGGTAAAAGGACAATTTTTCTAGGGAAACTGACCTAGGCTAAGCAATGACCTTTCCCTTAAGCAGTCCGGGAGAAAACATGGCCGACAATATTTAATTTGGCCAAGCAATGCATTCAGTATGCAGAAGAAAAAAAAAATCTCATTCCCTGCCATTTTGACCTTAATGGAGATATTTTCAAGTGTTTATATATAAAGTTTAACAACCCATTTGTAATGTGGTGTGTGGCAAATTGAGGTTTTCTTTACAATACTCTAAAATGATTCTTCTGTATCTTACATACACAATTAATTTTTGAATCAACACCATGGAATTGTTTTAAGACATTATTGCTCCTCTGCCTTTGATTACTACAAAGAGAAAAACCAGTCTGACCGTTTTAAGAAACCTCAATGAGGATCAGAAAGGAGAAGTCTGAACAGGTCTTTTGATAAAATCAAGAGATTAAAAACAAAGCAGGGGATGAACAGCTTCAGGCAGGAAGGATGGGAAGATCACTGAGAGTGAGGCTTAATCAGGGTCAATGTGCCTATGGAAAATATGGTTAACTACAGAAGCCTTTCCTGAAAATTTTTAAAAACTAGAAGTTGTGTGTGTGTGTGTGTGTGTGTGTGTGTATTATGCTTGTATGCAGGTAGGCCAGAAGAGGGTGTGGGATCCCTCATCACCTTAAAGCTGAAAGACACAAGCACTTGTGAACCTGTTTGGAGCCAAACTCAGTCTTCTAGAAGAGCAGCAGGTGCTCTCAACTGCTGAGTCGTCTCTCTAGACTCAGCAGAGGGGTTCAATCTGTGCTATAAACAAGGCCAGGGGCAAAGAGATAAAGCTGCGTGGGTTTGTGGCATGCCATAAACACTCACAAAGAAACAAAATATAGCAATACTTTGTAATAGAAAAAGGCCGATCCCTGAGAATTTTATGCATAGATGATATAGGGTTAAATGGGAATTATGAAACAGGGAAGAATAAAGTAGGGTAGAGAGGACAGAGAAGAAGAGGGAAGCTGTAGCTATAACACCGAGGACTTAAAAAAGTGCAAATCTATCAGTTTTAGTGCAGAATTCTACCAGACTTTTAAAGAAGAGTTAACACTAATACTCTTCAAATTATTCTACAAAATAGAAACAGAAGGAATATTGCCCAATTCATTTTATAAGGCTACAGCTACCCTGATATATAAAATACATATAAAATACATAAAGACCCAAGAAAGAAAGAAAATTACAGACCACTTTCTCTTATAAACATAGAGGCAAAAAGTCCTCAATAAAATACTAGCAAACTAGTAATTGAAGGAAAATCACAACCCAAGGAGTCCAACAATGCCCACAATAACTCAGACATCTAATGACCCTTCACCAGCACAACTTGAAGAAGGGAAACACACAAACTCTACTACCAAAAAAAAAAAAAAAAAAAAAAAAAAGAAAGAAAAAATGACCAGAGTTAACAACCACTGGTCATTAATATCACTTAATATCAATGGACTCAATTCACCTATAAAGAGGCACAGGCTAAGAGACTGGATGCGAAAACAGGATCCAACATTCTGCTGTCTACAAGAAACACACCTCAACCACAAAGACAGAGTAAAGGGCTGGGAAAAGGTTTATCAAGCAAACGGACCTAAGAAACAAGCAGGTGTGGCCATACTAATTTCTAACAAAGTTGACTTCAAACTAAAATCAATCAGAAGAGATGGAGAGGAACATTTTTTACTCATAACAGGAACAATTCATCAGGACAAAGTCTCAATCCTGAATATCTATGCCCCTAATATAAAAGCACCCATATGTAAAAGAAACATTACTAAAACTCAAGGCAGTCTTCAAACCACACACACTAATAGTAGGAGATTTCAACACTCCTCTCTCACCAATGGACAGGTCAATCAGACAGAAACCTAACAGAGAAATAAGAGGGTTAAGGGAGGTAATGAATCAAATGGACTTAACAGACATCTATAGAACATTCCACCCAAATAAGAAAGAATATACTTTCTTCTCTGCAGTTCATGGAACCTTCTCGAAAATAGACCACATACTCGGTAACAAAGCAAACTTACACAGTTACAAAAAAATATTGGTAACCACCTGTGTCTTATCAGATCACCATGGATTAAAGTTAGAATTCAACAACAATGCTACCCCCAGAAAGCCTACGAACTCATGGAAACTGGACAGTCAACTACTGAACCACACCTGGATCAAGGAAGAAATAAAGAAAGAAATTAAAGTCTTTCTTAATTCAATGAAAACAAAGACTCAACATACTCAAACCTATGGGACACTATGAAAGCAGTGCTAAGAGGAAAGTTCATAGCACTAAGTGCCCACTTAAAGAAAACGGAGAAAGCACACATTGGAGACTTAACAGCACACCTGAAAGCTCTAGAAAAAAAAGAAGCAGACTCACCTAGGAGGAGTAGAAGACTGGAAATAATCAAACTGAGGGCTGAAATCAACAAAATAGAAACACATAAAACAGTCCAAAGAATCAATGGAACAAAAAGCTGGTTCTTGGAGAAAATCAACAAGATTGATAAACCCCTATCCAAACTAATCAAACGGTGGAGAGAGAATACGCAAATTAACAAGATCAGGAATGAAAAGGGAGACATAACCACAGACACAGAGGAAATTCAGAGAATCATTAGCTCTTACTACAAAAGCCTGTATGCCACAAAATTGCAAAATGTGAAAGAAATGGACACTTTTTTTAGATAAGTACCATATACCAAAGTTAAACCAGGACCAGGTGAACAATCTCAATAGACCTGTTAGTCGCGAAGAATTAGAAGCTGTTATAAAAAACCTCCCCACCAATAAAAGCCCAGGTCCAGACAGCTTCAGTGCAGAATTCTACCAGAACTTCCAAGAAGACCTAATACCTATACTCCTTAATGTATTTCACAATATAGAAACAGAGAAGTCATTGCCAAATTCCTTTTATGAAGCTGCAGTTACTCTGATACCAAAACCACACAAAGACCCAACCAAGAAAGAGAACTACAGGCCAATCTCTCTCATGAACATCGATGCGAAAATCCTCAATAAAATACTGGCAAACTGAATCCAAGAACACATTAGAAAAATTATCCATTATGATCAAGTAGACTTCATCCCAGTGATGCAGGGCTGGTTCAACATACGAAAATCTATCAATGTAATCCATCATATAAATAAACTGAAAGAAAAAAACCATATGATCATTTCATTAGATGCTGAAAAAGCATTTGACAAAATCAACATCCCTTTATGATAAAGGTCTTGGAGAGATTAGGGATACAAGGGTCATACCTAACTATAATAAAAGCTATTTATAGCAAGCCAACAGCTAACATCAAATTAAATGGAGAGAAACTCAAAGCCATCCTACTAAAATCAGGAACATGACAAGGCTGTCCACTCTCTCCATACCTCTTCAATATAGTGCTTGAAGTTCTAGCGATAGCAATAAGACAACATAAGGGGATCAAAGGGATTCAAATTGGAAAGGAAGAAGTTAAACTTTCATTATTTGCAGATGATATGATAGTGTACATAAGCGACCCCAAAAACTCCAGCAAAGAACTCCTACAGCTGATAAACACCTTTAGTAGCGTGGCAGGATACAAGATCAATTCCAAAAAATCATTTGCCCTTCTATACACAAAGGATAAGGAAGCGGAGAGGGAAATCAGAGAAGCATCACCTTTCACAATAGCCACAAATAGCATAAAATACCTTGGGGTTACTCTGACCAAGGAAGTGAAAGATCTATTTGACAAGATCTTTAAGTCTTTGAAGAAAGAAATTGAGGAGGATACCAGAAAATGGAAGGATATCCCTTGCTCTTGGATTGGGAGGATCAACATAGTAAAAATGGCAATTCTACCAAAGGCAATTTATAGATTCAATGCAATCCCCATTAAAATCCCATCAAAATTCTTCACAGATCTTGAGAGGACATTAATCAACTTTATATGGAAAAACAAAAAACCCAGGATAGCCAAAACAATCTTATACAATAAAGGAACTTCTGGAGGCATTACCATCCCTGACTTCAAACTCTATTACAGAGCTTCAATATTGAAAACAGCTTGGTATTGGCATAAAAACAGAGAAGTCGATCAATGGAATCGAGTAGAAGACCCTGATTTTAACCCACAAACCTATGAACACCTGATTTTTGGTAAAGGAGCTAAAAGTATTCAATGGAAGAAAGAAAGCATCTTCAACAAATGGTGCTGGCAGAACTGGTTGTCAATCTGTAGAAGAATGAAAATAGATCCATATCTATTGCCATGCACAAAACTCAAGTCCAAATGGATTAAAGATCTCAATATTAGTCTGAACACACTGAACCTGATAGAAGAAAAAGTGGGAAGTACTCTACAACATATGGGTACAGGAGATCACTTCCTACGTATATCCCCAGCAGCACAGACATTAAGGACAACATTGATTAAATGGGACCTCGTGAAACTGAGAAGCTTCTGTAAAGCAAAGGACACTGTTACTAAGACAAAAAGGCAACCCACTGACTGGGAGAAGATCTTCATCAACCCCGCAACAGACAAAGGTCTGATCTCCAAAATATATAAAGAACTCAAGAAACTCGACTTTAAAATGTTAATTAACCCAATTAAAAAATGGGGCACTGAACTGAACAGAGAATTCTCAACAGAAGAAATTCAAATGGCCAAAAGACACTTAAGGTCATGCTCAACCTCCTCAGCGATAAGGGAAATGCAAATTAAAACAACTTTGAGATACCATCTTACACCTGTCAGAATGGCTAAAATCAAAAACACCAATGATAGCCTTTGCTGGAGAGGTTGTGGAGTAAGGGGCACACTCATCCATTGCTGGTGGGAATGCAAACTTGTGCAACCACTTTGGAAAGCAGTGTGGCAGTTTCTCAGGAAATTTGGGATCAACCTACCCCTGGACCCAGCAATAGCACTCTTGGGAATATACCCAAGAGAAGCCCTATCATATTACAAAAGCATTTGTTCAACTATGTTCATAGCAGCATTGTTTGTAATAGCCAGAACCTGAAAACAACCTAGATGCCCTTCAATGGAAGAATGGATGAAGAAAGTGTGGAATATATACACATTAGAGTACTACTCAGCGGTAAAAAACAATGACATCGTGAATTTTGCATGCAAATGGATGGAAATAGAAAACACTATCCCGAGTGAGGTATCCCAGACCCAAAAAGAGGAACATGGGATGTACTCACTCATAATTGGTTTCTAGCCATAAATAAAGGACATTGAGCATATAATGTGTGATCCTAGAGAAGCTAAATAAGAAGGTGAACCCAAAGAAAAATGTATAGTCATCCGCCTGGATAGGGGAAGTAGACAAGATTGCCGGGCAAAAACTGGGAACTTGTGGGTGAGGTGGCATGGGGCTAAGGGGAAATGGGGTGAGAAACGTGAGAAGGGGAGGATGGGGGGAGCTTGGGGGAATGGGATGGTTGGGATATAGGAAGGGTGGATACGGGAGCAGAGAAATATATATCCTAATTAAGGGAGCCATTTTAGGGTTGGCAAGAGACTTGACTCTAGAGGGGCTCGCAGGTGTCCAGGGAGATGTCCCCAGCTGGTACCTTGGGCAACTGAGGAGAGGGAACCTGAAATGTCCCTATCCTATACTGATGAATATCTTGCATATCACCCTAGAACCTGCATCTGGCGATGGATGGAGATAGAGACAGAGACCCAATTTGGAGCAACGGACTGAGCTCTTAAGGTCCAAATGAGGAGCAGAAGGAGGGAGAACATGAGCAAGGAAGTCAGGACCACGAGGGGTGCACCCACCCACTGTGACAGTGGAACTCATCTATTGGGAGCCCACCAAGGCCAGCTGGACTGGGACTGAATAAGCATGGGATGAAACCGGACTTTCTGAACATGGCGGACAATGAAGGCTGACGAGAAGCCAAGGACAATGGCACTAGGTTTCGATCCTAATACATGAACTGGCTTTGTGGGAGCCTAGCCTGTTTGGATGCTCACCTTCCTGGACCTAGATAGAAATGGGAGGACCTTGGACTTCCCGCAGGGCAGGGAATTTGGACTGCTCTTCAGTATTGAGAGGGAGGGGGAATGGAGTGGGGGGAGGGGGAAAGGAGAGGGGGTAGAGAGAGGGGTGTGGGGGAGGGGGCAATATGTGGGAGGAGGGGGAGGGAAATGGGAAACGGGGAGGAGGCAGAAATTTTAATTTAAAAAGTATAAAATAAATAAATAAATTAAAAAAATACTAGCAAACTAAATTCCAAAACACATTAAAAAAAAAAAAGATCATCCACCATGATCACGTAAACTTTATCCCAGAGATGCAGGGATGGTTCAACATAAGAAAATGATAAATGTAATTCACCATAAAAACAGACTTGAAAGACAAAAACCACATGGCAACTTAAATATCATCTTTTAAGGAGAATTTCCTGACCTTTGATTGCCAATCAATCTTCCTTGTATGTTTCCATTGCACCCCAAGTTTCTCTTTGGTGTGGTGCTCATTCCTGTTTGTGCTTATATTTTGCACTTGTAAGTGTACAATGTACTTAATGTTTGTCTCCCTTAAGAGAGTGGGGGGTGATATTCAATTCCCTGTATTCCTAATGGCCCAGTAAAAAGAGATGCTAGGGCAAAGAGGGATGTTGGGGCTATTATGGTAAGGTCTGGAGCATAGAGAAAGGCTTGCAGCTGGGGGTGAGACAGCCAGGTTGAGTAGAGAAGACAGAAGAGAGTTCCTGGAGGACACCTGGCAGGACCCCATGAAGCTCCAGCCCCCAAACACACGCAAGGCATCGATACCCTGCCACATCTCTTTTTTTTTTTTTAAGATTTTTATTTATTATGTATGTAGGTTTCTTCCTTCATGTATGCCTGCAGGCCAGAAGAGGGCACCAGACCCCCGTACAGATGGTTGTGAGCCACCATGTGGTTGCTGGGAATTGAACTCAGGACCTCTGGAAGAGCAGCCAGTGCTCTATTCCTCTGAGCCATCTCTCCAGCCACCCTTCCACATCTTTTTTAAAAAGATTTTTTATTTATGTGCATATATGCGCTTAAATGCACCACCTGCGTGCAGGTGGCTGCCGAATTTCTGAAAAGGGTGTTGGTTTTTCTGAAACGGCAGTTGCAGGTAGCTGCACATAGCCTGGTGTGAGTGTTGAGAACTGGATCTGGGTTCTCTGCTACAGCAGAAAACGTTCTTGACTGCTGAGCCACCTCCAGGCCCGCTTCGCAGATTCACAATTTTGGATGTGACAGCTTCTAAAGTGCCTCCACCTATTCTAGGAAGGAGACTATCCCAGATGACCCTGTGGGTGAGGAGATAAATATGGGGCCGCCCAGAGAAGTTGCAGGTACTTCTTGGCAGCCAGGATGAGAGTTAGCTCTCCACAGGCAGGCAAGACAAGGGTCTGTGGTAAACTATGAGCTGGTCACACAATCTGGAAACAAAAAGAGTATGTCCGCTTTCACTGAGGGCTGGCAGACCACCACATTTGGAGATCAGGAACACCTGCAAGGTTGGCAGCTGCATGCTAGAGATGGGCAGAGAGGTGATGCTGAGGTGTGTCACCCCCTCAACCGTAAGAGCATCCCATATGCAGCATGTGGGTCTCTTCCTGGTTGGGAAAAGGGGACATGCCAAGAATGTGCAGATACCCATTGGCACTGCCCAAAATATGCCCAGAGGATTAATAGCAAGAGAAATAGCCTCTCTTTATCCAGTCCTACAAAAAGCCTCTAGACATCCACCCGGTGGCAGCCCTCAAAAGAGATCTCTTTTCATACTCTGTAGTCTCAGTTTTCCTACAAATTCTTGGACTACATTCACTCTGTGGGAGCTTGGCTTGTTTTCTTTATGTAATAAATCTCTCTTCTCTTTCTAATAAAGCTCCTTCGTAAACTTGCCAAGAAATTTTTTCTTTGTGTTCGGGGGACAAAACCAGGGGCCATTAACCCAGTGGAAGCTTTGGTGGCCGTGACAATCAGCGCTCTGGGCCCTGAGTTAAGCCTATCTGATGTGAGAAAGTCTTCATCATTCCGAAAGACCCCCCCCAGTTCTGTTTCCTGAGTACTTCGCTAATCAACATATCTGAATGAAGAAAGTAATGTTGAAAAGTCTGAGGACATGGGAGAGTCACATAATGTAAGAGGAGTGATGATCGTGGGGGCTTTTCTGGGGCAAGGAGATGTGAGGGAAGTCCTTCAGTAGCCGGCTCCATCTCTGGTGCTTAGCAGTGGGAATTGAGAGCTGAGGGGGTCTGTGTGGTGGTTTGAAAGCAAAGGGCTCCATAAGCTCATAGGGAGTAGCACTATGAGGTGTGGCCTTGTTGAAGTGTGTGTGTGATGTGGGGTGTCCTTCTGCATATCTGTTGCTTTTATTCATTACTGGATAAAGCTGTTTCAGCCATTGACTCAGTAGGGTAAAGCCAGGCAGGAAATCCAAACAGAGATATAGAGAGAAAGTAGGCGGAATCAAGGAGACGCCATGTCGCTGCCGAAGAAGACAGACCATGGGTTTGCTCGATGTGTAACCACTACTGGTTGAGCAAGTTCCGTAACCTCATAAAGCCTTAGATTTCTTGTAAATAACAGTGAGGATACTAACGTTGAGAAACAAAATTTCTTACGCTTTGTCAATTTAGACTTCTATTGTTTTGTTTACTGTTTCTGGAGTATCTTTAATTTTTTCCCCTACAAAGTAGAGGGCTGTTTTTGTAGCAACTGTCTAATCACTTGTTGCCATGATAGATGCGAACTATTTTCTTACTTTAAACTTTTCGTTCATGCTACCTTTGAAGTTCTTTCAGGCTGCCATTTGCTATATTGAGTTTATTTAACTGATTGACTGTGTGTATTCTTTCAATCATTGTTTTCATCTTGGTAGCCTTTGCCACTGAATTCCTGCAATTCTGCTGTAGTAACTCATTTTAACCTCTCTGGGCTAGCCTTGTGTTCTGACAGACCACGCCCCCAGTGACACTGATTATGTCACCATGCTTTTGTGAATTGGTTCTGACTTTGCATTTTCTTCTAACCGTTTATGCAAAGGTCATTCTTACATTGGTCCAACTTAGCGGAGTTTAATGCTTAGCACAGTTTGTGTTACACCACTGCTTCATCTTTGAATTTCGGGAAGTAGACATCTTCAAATACTTTTCTCAAAAATAGCATGTTTATTGTGGCAAGCTGAAGTGTGGCCTCTCAAATATGCCTGCACTGTAATCCTTAGCTCCACTGTGGATGCTAATTTACAAAGCAAGATAAATTCACAGATACCGTCAAAGTCGAGGGCCTTTAGACGGAATGAGTACCTTATGCTGTCTGACCACGGGATTCCTCAAGTGTGGAAAAACCTTTTTGGCTGGGGAAGGGAAGAAGGCAGATGGCAGAGACCACGAGAGAGGACTCAATTTGCCATTGCTGGTTTTGAAGACAGAGAAATGACATCACAATCAATGATAAAAGGGGCCTCTAGAAAATGGAAAAAAGGGTTTAGGAAGGATGCTTCTGTGCTGACATCTGGACTCAACATGGTGAGAACTATGATGGGCAATGTTAACTGTCACCTTGACGGGGTTGAGAATCAACTGGTACGTGGGTTCTGGGCATGGTTGTGGGGCACAAATGTGATTGTTTGTTAGTTCCTGAAGTGTGCATGACAGAGAGAGTGAACTGAGCATTAGTGTGCATACCGTGTTCTGTGGATGTGAGGTTGGGACCAGCTTCTCCATGCTGCTGCTGCTGCTTTAACTCCCCCATGAATTCCGCCTGGAACTGTGAGATTCCTTAAGTTGCTGCATTGGGCATTTTATCAAAGCAACAGAATAAAATAAGACAAGACCCTTGCTGGATTTCTGACCTAAAGCAGGGTAAGACAAGTCTGGGTTGTTTTATACCATCAACTTTACAAGAGTTAACTGCTATACAACAGTAATAGAACGTATACAGGACTGGCCTGCTTTCTAAGCCCCTGTGAATGTTGGTTTCATAATAAATGAAGCATCATATAATTTTCCTTCAGGCCCTGGGAGATTTTCTGTTGTCTTCTAATGTTTAGGATGCAGAGGACAAGTCTGAATTCGTCCAGGTTTTATTTGCCATCAACCTTTCATGTTACTTCCTGAATAAATGTGTTTCTTTGAAATCCTCTAAGTGATGCTATATATCATCATAACATATCTAGCTCTGAATTTGCACTTATTAGTCGTGGAATGTGTGGCAGGCATTCTCTTGCAGTGTCTCTGAAGTCTTTCTATTCGAGATGTGGTCCAAGAGTCTGAAACATCAGTGCCACCTGGGAACTTGATAGAAAACCAGACTCCACGTGAAAACAGAACTCAAATCCTAAATATTCTTGATGAAAAAAATTAGAGTAAAAAACAAACAAACTTTAGAAATTATGCAGGTACATGGAAACTGAATGATATTTGAAGAAATGAAATAAATGAAAACAGAAACATAATATACCAAAGCTTTTGGGGATACAGAAAAAGTTTATGAAGGAAAGGGGTGTTTATAGTTGATAAACACTTATATTCTCCTGAAACAAGCCAACAAATGAATGAACAAAAAATGATTTTTAATGCTGCATCTTGAGGAGTTAGAGAAGCAAAATCAAACCAGACATAAAGTAGTGAATGAAAGAGAAGAGACAAAAGCCAATGATTAGAACAAAAACAAAAACAAAAAGCATGTCAGAAGAGACTAGGTAATAAACACCATCAAAGCAGAGCTGAGATTTTTGAAGATTAAAAACAATGAATTTGAACCTAGACTAAGAAAGAAAAAAGACAGAAGACAAAATTAGGTAGGATAAAGGAGGCATTATTACTGGTATCATAGTAACGAACTGCTACCATAGTAACACACTTACATAGGGATTACTATGAAAAACTCTTTGCTCACAAACTGGAAAACCCAGAAGAAGCTGATACATTTCTGGATACTTATGACATACCAAAATTAACTGTTGGAGAAAAACCCAAACTAACCAAACACCTGACCAACTGACTGAGCAGATGAATGGATGAAATTCTGAATAGATCAGAGACTGGCAGTGATTCTGAACCAGTGATTGAAACGTTTCCCAACAATGAAAGTCACAGGCCAGGTGGTTTCACTGCTGAATCTTACCAAACTTTAAAAGATGAACTATGTGCCAATCCTCAAAGCATTTCAAACAACTGCAAGAGAAGAACCCTTCTAGATTCTTCTACGAGGTTAGCATTGTTACAGTGTTTCCTCCTCCACAGTGACACGTCTCCTCCAATAGGGCCTCACTCCCTAATAGTACCACTCCCTGTGGTCTCTCTTGACCTCCAAGCAGGAACACACCTGCCACACAGCCAGCCTCAGTAGTGATCCTTACTTGCAGAGGGCGAGTCCTTAGCCCTGTTCTTCTATCCTTACCTTTAAAAACCAGAATCCATGTGGCCAAAGCTGCCGAGTTCTGCTGCTTGCTGGGGCTGGAGCATGACCCCTTTGTTCAATGACGTCTTCACACCAACTTTCTGTTTTCGATGGTTTCCTTCACTGCCTAAGCTTGGCTGTCTTGAAACTTGATCTGTAGACTAGGCTGGCCTCAGACTCAGAGATCTTCCAGCCTCTGCCTTCTGAGTACTGGGATTACAGGTGTGCACCAGCACAGCTGGACCTAATCTGTTCTTTAATTGGAATCATAGCTGGATGGGGGTCTTGTCCTGAGGTCACCACTTCCTTTATCCCATTTCTTAACCTGTTTATCTCCTTGAACACAGGATTTAGATCCATTCCACTTCCTTGTGCTCCTCTTCCCCTCAGCCTGTACATTCTTCTGTATTTTCACTTGCTCAGCTTGCTCTTTTCTACTAAACATTTTCATCAGAATTAACACTAATATCCCACGAGAGCGTCTGCTAGGCTGTTCTGAGATTTTTACTGTCATTGGAATTAATCCAAATCTCTGCCTTTAGCCTCAGGCAGACTCTTTGGACAAGGTCAATAAGCAGCCACATTCTTCACCAAATTATCACAAGAAAGACCACTAGGCAACATACTAAAATTTTTCTCTGCTGAACCCTCTTGAGCCAAGCCTCCAAGGTTCAATCAACCCTCAGCGCCTACTAGTTCCTACTGAGTATGGCCCAGTAAGCTCCACTTCAAGCACTCCAGAGCTTTTCGGATCTAAACTCCCTAAGTTCACATTCCTCCAAATAAAAGCATGGTCCAGCCTATCACAGCAGTACCCCAGCCCTAAGCATCACCTTTCTGTTGTTGTGACGAGACACCATGACCACGGCAGCTCTTGAAAAGGACGACTTTTAATTGAGCTGGCTCTCATACAGTTTCAGAGGTTCAGACTGTTACCCTGACGGTGAGATAGGGTGGTGTGCAGGCAGACGTGGTGCTGGGGACGGAGTCCAAATCTTGATCCATAAGCATCAGGAGTCTGAAGACCCCTAAGCCCAACCCCGCAGTGACACACTTGCTCCAACAAGGCCACACCGCCTACTGGTACCACTCCCGAAAGGCCAGGCATTCACACACGTGAATCTACGGGGGCCATACCGATTCATCTTACCACAGGAACCATGAAAGCAATTCCACTCACAACAGCTACATAAGTGCTGAAATACCTAGGGATAAATCAAGAAAGTGAAAGACCTTTCCAATGAAAGCTGTGGAAGGTTGAAAGAACTTGGAGAAGGCACGATCAAAAGGGAAAAGTTTCCCTGTCACGAGTTGGAGGAGTCAGTGCTGCCAGAATGTCCAGAGTCTTAGAGGAAGCTGGCCTTTGAACCCTACCAGCTTCGCTAAAGCTTGGGGCTTTGGAACACCCTAGGAAATGGTGGCGCTCTCAGGGTTCTGCGGAGGCCCACTAAGAGAAAGCTACTTTCTCTTGGTCAGAGGAATGGAAATTACCTCTGGCCTGTGGTAGAGACATGGCATTTGGATCTGCTACAAAGATTAGAATAGTCTACATGATTGGCTTTTCTCTCGAGAGTTAAATCCAGCTGGGTCTGTGGATGACCTTCTCGGGAGTCCTCTCAGGTGATCTACCTGAGACCGTGCTGAGGAAATGAGGTACCATACCTATGCCCCCAGAACAACTTTCCCCGTCAGAAGCGTGCGGAGCTTCTGTCACGTAGCAGGGTGAAACCTGCTCAGTTTTCTTCTTCCTCCATTCTGTCAGGTATTGGTCAGAGCCTAGAAGCTGTGCTCTCCATGGTACTCTAGGCTTTCTCCTTCCTCCTGTGAAGCAACCCCACCTCCACATTGCTGCGTGCTGACCTCTGTTGTTGAACCTGTCTGCTTCCTTAGACCCTAACTCATGCCCTTTCTTTCTTGACTTTCTTACCATCCCTTCTCTGGACAATTTGTGGGCCTTGTTGATTTCTCTCGCAATCTCTAAAAATATTATCCTTAAGATTCTGAGTCCATTTCCAAATTCTTTTGCTAATAGGACTAAGAACCCAAAAGGGAAAAGTCCAGTTTCCATGGTGACAATGGCACCCATAAGTGACCTTTCTCCTAGCTAACCAATACCAGGCAAAAGCAACGTAAGGAAGAGCTGATCCTGACTGGCTCACAGTTTGAGAGAGACAGCTCAACATGACCCAGAAGGCATGCCAGAGGTGTGTGAGGCAGCAGGTCACGGCATGTCTGCAGCCAAGAAGAAGAGAGCAGTGTGCATTGATGCCCAGTTCTCACTCTCCATGTCATTCAGTCGAGGATGAAGTGGGGCTGTCCACATATAGAGTGGGTCCTCTCAGTCAAGAAGAAGAGAGCGGTGTGCATTGATGTCCAGTTCACACTCCCCATGTCATTCAGTCGAGGATGAAGTGGGGCTGTTCACATATAGAGTGGGTCCTCTCAGTCAAGAAGAAGAGAGCGGTGTGCATTGATGCTCAGTTCACACTCCCCATGTCATTCAGTCGAGGATGAAGTGGGGCTGTCCACATATAGAGTGGGTCCTCTCAGTCAAGAAGAAGAGAGTGGTGTGCATTGATGCTCAGTTCACACTCCCCATGTCATTCAGTCGAGGATGAAGTGGGGCTGTCCACATATAGAGTGGGTCCTCTCAGTCAAGAAGAAGAGAGTGGTGTGCATTGATGCTCAGTTCACACTCCCCATGTCATTCAGTCGAGGACGAAGTGGGGCTGTCCGCACATAGAATGGGTCCTCTCACATCAGAACCAAGCTCTAGAGTCCTCACAGACATGCCGAGAGGTTTGTCTAGACACTGGCAAGTTACCAGGTTTACACCATCAACTATCACATTAATAAAAATAATCCATAGAGCCTATGAAGTCCTCATCAAAAATACTGAAAACCTTTTAACAGAAACAGAAAAAACAAAAACCCTAATATTCATGTGGAGTTGGAAGAGCCAACTTAATCTTGAGCAAAAAGAACACATAATAATTCTGATTTCAACACACATGGCAGAGGCACACTTGACAAACACATGCATGAACATAGAAAAACACAAAACAAAGCTATAGAACAGAGATCAAAGAAATAACTGGTTCTAGACAAAGGTGGAAAAATATGCTTCAGAGAAAGGATTGCCTCTTAGGGGACAGTGTTTGAAAACTCGATTTTATATCCCGAGGCCTGACACTTGACCCACCCCTCACTTCCTACCAGTTACAAACATTAACTCGAAATGGATCAAAGACCCAAACGTAAGCCCGCAAACTCTGAAAACACTACAAGAAAAGGAAAGAAAGAGGGGAAATACCTGAAGACTCCTGCTCCAGGCAGCATTTTGTCCAGACAGGACCCTCACAGCCGTGGGAACGAGAGCAAAAGCTTGCCGATGTATTTTGTCAAGCTCCACAGATCTGAAGAGCAAATCAGATAATCTCAAGAGCCAAGAGAAAACCAAAGACGCGGGGGAAATAACCTACAGCTTTCTATTTAGCAGAGGGTTAATAATTAGGATAGATGAGGCATTCCAACAATTTAACAATCAAAATGAAATAATCCAATTAAAGCGGGCAAACAATCTGAACAGATACCTCTCCAAAGACGAAACACAAAGGACAAACAACTGTAAGCAATTCATCAGTTGCCAGGGAACCATACAAAAGCTACGATGAGATATTAGCTCACTCAGAACGGCTTTTAAGCACACTACCCTTTGCCCAACAAGGAGTCAGCGAGCAAAGAACAAAGCAAACGCTGGCAAGGATGTTGGTGGTAGGAACAGAAGTGAGCAGAGCCATTAAGACCCAGGAAGATCTATCGTGGGATCCCGTTATTCCACTTCTGGGTATCCGTTCAAAGGAGATGAGAGCAGCACCCCAAAGGACGCTTGAGGACCTGCTCCTGTGGGCGTGATCACAATACCCCAGAGAGAGAATTGGCCTGAGCGCTAGTAAGGAAAATGTGGTCGTGAACATAAGGGAGATGACTCAGCCCTCAGTAGATGTGAAATCCCATCCCTTGCAGCAACACGGATAGTGCTGGGAGACGTGTTACATGAGCTAAGCAAGACTCACACAAGTGCTATAACCTCTCAGACATGCAAGCTAAAAGGAAGTTTCTAGGAAAGTAGAATAGCAGAATAGTGAACAGTAGTGACTCTGAAGGGCACTCGAGTGTGTGTGCGTGTCTGTGTGTGTGTTATGTCTGTATTTCTGTGTGTGTCTGTGTGTGCGTGTCTCTCTGTGTGTGCATGTGTGTGGGTCTGTGTGTGGGTCTCTCTGTGTGTATCTGTGTGTGCATGTGTGTCTCTGTGTGCATGCGCGTGTGTGTGTGTCTGTGTCTCTGTGTATGTGTCTGTGTGTCTGTGTGTGTGAATGTATGTGTGTGCATGTGTCTGCGTGTCTATGTGTATGTCTGTGTGCATGTGTGTGTGTGTCTGTGTGTGTCTGTGTTTGTGTGTGTATGTGTGCATATGTGTGTCTTTGTGTGTGTGAGTCTGTGTGTGCGTGCATATGTGTGTGTTATGTCTGTGTTTCTGTGTGTGTGTCTGTGTGTGCGTGTCTCTCTGTGTGTGCATGTGTGTGTGTCTGTGTATGTATCTCTCTGTGTGTATCTGTGTGTGCATATGTGTCTCTGTGTGCATACGTGTGTGTGTCTGTGTCTCTGTGCATGTGTCTGTGTGTGTGAACGTATGTGTGTGCATGTGTCTGCATGTCTATGTGTATGTCTGTGTGTCTGTGTGTCAGTGTGTATGTGTGCATATGTGTGTCTTTGTGTGTGTGAGTCTGTGTGTGCGTGCATATGTGTTTGTGTGTCTGTGTGTGTGTTGGGGGGAGATAAGGGGTAAAAAGGGTGACCGAATTGAGTCAGAGTATACTATAAACACATATTGGGAAAATCACCAAATTCCATTATTATACACAATTACTGCATGTTAAAATTATGAAGAAAGATAGAAACTAAGAAATCCAGAATGTCAGACCAAGACATAACTAAGTCTGCAGTTCCAACAAGATCCCTGGGTGATTCAAACACGTGGATTGAAAAGCACGCACTGAAGGATATTCAATTATGTGTCGATTTGATCTTGACTTTTAAATCCGGGTTTCTGACTTCTTTGTCCTTTCGCTTTGCAGCATTAGAAGTTACCCAGAGAGGACCACGCCTTGCTGTCCTTGCCAAAGTCTCACCCTTCCCCGCTTCACGCCTCCTCTGGTACTGCATGCCACCTCCTCCCTGCACCCCCATATATAAAACATATCACTGCTAGGGGACTGTTCTGCTAGTAGGTGCTGCTGGGCCAGAAATGGGGTCTGCTGCTCATCCCTGGGGCTGCCCTGGATGTCTGAGCTCTTAATTATCACTGTCCTTTAAGGATTATTATTCCTTTCTAAACTTTTTAACTTAACTTCTTAGAGGCATAATTAATATAAATAACAACTTAACCCCTATTTCTAACATTTATATATCTACATAGTAAAACAACCCTAACTTCTGGAATAAGCAGAAAAGATGTCTGCTTGTTCCTAAGCAGACATGGCTTGAGACGGTTCTGCGCTTGAGCCTGTAATTCTGGAGAACCCTGGGCACTGCTCGCCGAGAGCAAGGCCGGAAGTCATCATAGGATTACCCTTGCCATATATTTCCCAATACCCCAAACTCACAACTGGAGGTTAAGAAACCAATCTGTGGGTTTGTGAGGTAGCCCAGTGGGTAAAGGGATTTGCCACCAATCCTGATTACCTGAGTTCAATCCCCAGCGTTCCCTGGTGGGAGGGGAGAGCTTTGAGTTGCCTCTGACCTTTGCACTTGCGTAATGTCATACACATGCCTACAAATAAATGTAATAAAAGGAAACATAATGTTTGCGTCATGGGAGGAATTCTTCTGAGATTAATCTCCCCTCGCTCCTTTTCTACATCCCTATAGACCTCCCCAGGTAGGGGGAGTGATAGTCAGGTTGGTTTCTCTATGGCATGGACAATTACAGCTGGCCTCTCTGTCCGCGTATCGCCTGGAGAATTCTTACTGATTTCTGCCTGTGAATCACTGTCTTCTACAACGCAGAGGTGAAGGGGGTCTTGGATGCCATAAGCAAACCTTGATATTAGAACTTGGATGATCTCAAGAAGCAGAAAATGGAAAACAAGCAGAGTGAAGGAAATGCTTCGGGGCCCTCTGAGAAAAGTTGGAATCAGATACCGGGAGGTCAGGGGTCTCCTCTCCTGACTCGCCTCCCATCCTTGGGTCTTAAAGGCTGCTCTTCTGACTCTGGGTTGTGCCTGTCACAGGTGAAGGAAGTCGTTATGCGCCAGAGAGAGTTTTCACACAGAGAACAAGAGATTAGTACATGAATAGACTCTGTTAGCTGCTAGAGGCACCACCGTTGCCTGTGTGTTTGGTGAGCTGAGAAGATTCAAGGAAGACCCAATAGTGCCAGGCACAGGTTCTGTTGAGGGGCAGAGACACACCAGTCCCATGGTAGGAGGAAAGCCTCAAGAACATCCACTTTCAGTAAGTATTTGGGGGGGGATGGACGGATGGACAAGAGAGTTATGTGCCATTAAGATGGAGAAGGCAAGTGAGTTCCAAATCTCACGCTGCCTCTGAGCAGCTAGCCGGTAGAAGATCCTGAACAAGCTCAGCAGGAAATGCTATCTTTCCCAGTTAGCAAACCCAGCCACAGAAATGGAACGAGAGGGGGCTGGTGTGTGGGTGACATGTTTGGAAGCCTGGTTTTAAAAGGAGACTTTAAATAAAATTAATAGAAGACCTAAGTGAACATATCTTTTAAAAGATACAATAAATTCTTCCTCAAATTTGACCTTTTAAGATACACAGCACACAGAGCGTCTGGTTAATGGAGGAAGTCTCTAATTGTTAATCTTATGAGCAGGGCTGGGCTAGAGTTCACAGACACAGCAGTTAAAATGGGCTTTGACTTTGTCACTCTGGTATGCTCTTCTGGTAAACATGCTAATTTTCCCTACCAATATGTAAAAAGTGGAACAGTCACAATATTGACTGCAAGAATAAAGACATCAAAGGCAGGCAGGATAAAACAATGTCTATTCCTAGTCCCAGAACCAACAGCATCGCCAATGTTTAGTGACAGCATCCGTGCAGAGACAAAGGGCACTTCATGGACTATTCCCTGACAACATCAGCACTTCCCGGAGTCAGGGTTTGGGCTGTCTGAGCACAAGTTACAATGTATTTCCGTAGCATCCTGTAGCACTGCAGTCCAAACCAACTTCAAGGCTGTGGCTATCACATCCTAAACGTTCGTTGTGGCTATCACATCCTAAACGTTCGTAACTTTCACGTTCATTGTTGCGGCTGAATTATCTTTCATCACATCCTTCCCAGACACAG
This sequence comes from Chionomys nivalis, assembly GCF_950005125.1. NCBI lineage: Eukaryota > Metazoa > Chordata > Mammalia > Rodentia > Cricetidae > Chionomys > Chionomys nivalis. The sequence goes on from NC_080111.1 coordinate 18,681,290, forward strand.
ACGTCAAATCCGCTTGCCACCTCTTGATAGCCTATTCATCTGCTCGTCACCCTGTAGCCACACCAATCCCTCCAAAATACAAGGATGGTCATATAACTCATCTCCTCAAGACCCTGGACTTGGCTCTTCCCTGCTCCTAAGAATTCAGGAAAAACCCCCAGAGAACCTTACTCTCCCCGTCACCCATTCCTCACCTTGTTCTAGATTGCCCTCAGCATTTTGTGTTGTCATAGAAACATCGTTTTGTAGTTTTGGGTGCTAAAGGTCTGAGGTCATGGAGCTGCTTGGGTCTGCTCCTTCTGAGGGCTGCAAGGAGCTTGCTCTCCGGGCTGTGTCTGATTCTTTGGCATCACCTGCACCCCTGCCTCCAACTTTGCATTGTGTTCTCCTGTGTATCTCTCTGTTCCAGATCCCACCCTTTTCTTAAAGGTCATGAGTTACATTGGATTCTGGGCCCAACACAGTCCGACACGACCTTATCTCCACTAGTTACCTCAGTACTGACTTTCTTTTCAAAGTAAGTTCTTATTCTGAGTGCCAGGAATTAGGACTCTAGTACACGAATTTGTGGGCCAAGGTGGGAATACAACGTAACTCACAGCAATTACATCAATCTCCCTGAGCCAAGGTTTCAGGATCAGCTATGCCGGCATTGAGAGAGGACTTCTCGTAATAGCTCTTCCCTGTCCTACAGCTTCATGGATCGTATGCATCTCTGTTTGATTCTCTAAATGTAGCCATCTTGGGAGGAATAGAGAAATTCTAAGGAGACAGTTTGATGCCTTGCTCTAGTTTATTTTCTGTCGTGAGAAGATACCCTGACCAGAAGCAGCTTTCTTGACGAAGGATCTATTTGACTACAATTCCAGGTTACTGGCATCATTTCAGGAAGCCAAGGCTGGTACTCAAAGCACCACCCTTATCATCACGAGCAAGGGGAGTCCAAACACATGCCCCTTTGCTTCTCTCTTCACTCATACCGTTCAGGGCTCAGACCATGAAATGCTGTTGCCCACAGTCAGGGTGAGTCTTCCCACTTCTCTATGAGACAGACGCGCTCATTGGCCGGTCTGATCTGGGCAGTTCTGGATGATTCTGGGTTGTGTCAAGTTGACAGTCAAACTACTGAGCACACCCTCCTTCCAGCTCTCAGACTATTGAGATGATGGACCCCAAGAAATCAGATTCCCCCAGGCATTTCCCACTAGGAGAAGGAACGGTTCTTAAGATGTCCAGGATGTTTGGAGACTCTGTGCCTAGCCATGTTGCCTCTCTACCCTTCCTGTCTAGTATCAAGGTAATTCTTCTTACCGCTTACTTTAAGAGGCCCCCCCTGTGAAATGGACTCACGCTATCTTTTCTGGTAGAGTTGGCCAGTCTTGCCTGGGTCTCGGTGGTACGCTGGCTGTATCCTACCACAACATCTGGAATACCCTGGGGCACTTGGCAAGGACCATATCCTGTTTGTCTTTGCATACATAACGCCTACCATACTGACAGGCTTTTAGCATGTGAAGGGTCATTGCTGGATGACTCAATACCAGGGCTATTTTTTTTTTTTTTTTTTTTTTTTTGGTTTTTCAAGACAGGGTTTCTCTGTGGTTTTGGAGCCTGTCCTGGAACTAGCTCTTGCAGACCAGGCTGGTCTCGAACTCACAGAGATCCGCCTGTCTCTGCCTCCCGAGTGCTGGGATTAAAGGCGTGCGCCACCACTGCCCGGCCCCAGGGCTATTTGTTAAACTGAGAGAGTATTCTCCAGTTTTATATTTCATGTGATTTAAATAAAAGTTCTTTTCATTGTTATTATCACTAATATATCCTAGTCATGTTTAATGGAAGGTAAGGACAAAGAAAAGACCGTTTATATTTCTGTTAAGACATATATTGGCTTTAAGCGACTTAGTTGTGGCATAAAAGAACAGATCCAGAGCAAACTCAAGCCAATACATGCTTCATCCCGCTGACTTTTACAGAGATGGACGTTAACAGTTAATGATGCGCTGTGAGGTCACTTTGCTAAGAACGAGAAAATTAAGACACAATTTCTGTTCGGGGCCATTGGTTAAGAAGCAGCCTTTGCTGAGTTTTGTATTCCAGACCCTGCTCTGGCTGTTAGTACAACACCCACGGTTTGGACTGGGAAGGGCAGCTTCTAACTGAATGACGTGAATCTCTTGTTTGCTCCTCCCGTCTCTCTAGGGACACTACACATGCCCTGGGCACACGTATTCCTCCTTTGGAATACCGTGACACACGCCCAGGTTCTTCTGCGACCTTCTGCAGTTCGTTAACTGCCGAAGTTTTTCACCTTGACCTTGTGACCTCCCATAAAACTTCCATTCCGGGTCATGGGCACCATCAGCCTCCATCGGTGCTTTGCTCGGCCTTTGCTGGGCTGCTCTGACCTCCACACATGGCCCACCTTTAGCCTCCCCTTCTACCCCATCTTCAGCATCTGAAACCTGAGGGTTCATCACCCCAGACCGACTTGGCTCATGAGATCTCAGAACTCCCAGAGAAGGAGATGAAAAGCATCATTTAGAATGGAAAGGCAGCTGTTTGGATGTTGTGAGGAGCCGAGGGTGGCCAACATCCTGACCAAGAGGCGAAACAAGACAAGTACATAGATTGGAAGAGAACATTAAAGCAAAGGTCAATTTTCTAATTATAGGATTTAGAGAAATTCACTATGTTCATATTATTAATATTCTACTTTTCAGAAGATGTAGATAATAGAAGATGATTTCAGATGTCAGATATGAATTTAATTAAAAAATAAAAAGTGCAAAGCATAGCTCTTTCAAAAGCCCTGAACCTCAGGCGAGGCGGGGGTGTTATGTGAGGCTCTCTGTGTTGCGTATGAATACACTGTATGGTTTTGCACGACTGCATTTTCCTGAAATACGCTGTAGTCCTGGGTGGGTTGGTCCACACACCACGTGTTGTATGGCAAAGAAAGAGAATCGATGTTGAATTCTTTTCCTGTTCAGCAGTTGTTTCTACTCCTGCATGCTGTCAGTACGTTTCCAAGCCTGCCAGCTTCCAGAACTTTCTGGAGAGAAAGAACATAAAAAGCTCCAAAGTCACGGTTCCCAAGCTCCTTGACTGAATCCTTCATACGCCATGTGAGCTCCAGTTCTGTAAGACAAGTTCTCCAACCACTTCACAGATCCAGAGATGCAACGTAACTTCCCCCTAGCACGGTGACACTCTGAACGGCTCAGCTATAGTTTAAAATCTAGTTTTGAATCCAACATTCTTAGCTTCACTTCCTGCTTTAGGTCTTAGTTTTACTTTCTATTGCTTTGATAAAATTACAGCAGCAAAAGTGAGTTAGGAGAGGCAGAGTTTATCTGCGTTCACAATTCCATCATGGCAGGGAAGTCACAGCACTGGGCGCTTGAGGGAACTGCTCACATGTCTGTACTCAGAAGAAAGCAAGGGATGAGTGCATGCGATCTTGCACTCTGATCTCTCTCTCTCCCTTTTCCAACAGTCTAGGGCCCAAGCCCAGTGAACAGTGCTACTCACCTTTAGGCTGCGTCTTCTTACGTCATCATGATAATCCCCACAGACACGCCCACAGGGCAACCAGACAGTCCCCCAGTGAGTCCCTTCCCAGACTCCAGACAGTGTCAAGTTGTCAACTTCAGCCAATCACCACAACCACTATTTCATCTCTGTCTGTGCACCACGTGTGTGCCCGGGGCCTGGAGAGGCCAGAAGAGGGAGACACTTCCCCTGGGACTAGGGTCACAAATGATCATGGAATGACCATGGAGTTGAACCTGGGTACTCTGGAAGAGCAGCCGGTGCTGATAACTGCTGTCCCCTCTATCTGTCTGTCTGTCCGTCTGTCTGTGTCTGTGTGTTTGTATATGTATCGACACTCAATATAGTTTAGAAATGACCAGTGTGGCCTTTTGAGTGCCACATATCTGGTTGCCAAATAAAACACACGAAGTGTGGCGTGGAGCCCTAACTTTGCCATGTGTGCCTCTTCATATGTGGGGCCTGTTTTGCCGCAGGGCACACCCTGAGATAACAATGCAAGGGAGAAAGAGACTCTCTTAGATTCAGTAGGAATTTATACCCAAGGCGAGGGTATTACCCAAACCATAGGAAAATGCAGATCATTAACCTTGGGTGATTTGTGTTGCCATACAAAGCAAACACCAGGGCGAACCCATGCCATTTACCCAGGGATGAAGGAGCAGGCGAGTAACACAGCATGGAAAGGGTGATGAGGAGACACTAAATTCAACTGGAGCGCAAATATCCTGACCGTTCTGCCAGGAAACCAGGGAGGAGGGAGAGCAGGTGGGCTCCCTCCTCTGATGGCAACCCAGCGGCCTCTGGGTCTGCGGTGCCTCACAAGGCTTCCAGCTCTCGGGATTCTTGAGTGTCTCTTAAGACACTTGAGTTTGAGCAGTTTTCCCATTTCCCATTGCATAATTCCTTTTTTTTTCTTTCATCTTAAAGGAAGATAGAAGATCATGGAAGCTCTCCTGTTTCTTCATCTAGACAATTTTTCTTTCACTTTTGAAAATGCTCTCCACTTGGAAGGGTTTTCTGGGCAAGAACCCAGGTTCCCTCACAAACTTAACCCGCGAGTGTGAGGGGCCGTCTAGAGAGTCTCCTTTAGAGAGTCAGCTCTGAGGATTCTGGAAGGAGAAACTGTATCCTAAAAGTGCCTTTAAAGTCACACGTAACGCGGACAGCAGTCCAGCTTAGAGGACAGGTATTCAAAAGTCCCCTTGACAAAGGAGTTATTTAATAATCAAAGAACAATAAGTGCACTGTAAAATATCAAGTAATTAGTAATCACGCCAAATAATCTAAGACCATTGTTTGAAATAGTGATTAAAAACCCAATCATGATTAGTGAGATGGCTCAGTGGGTAGTCACATGCTGGGGAGCTCCGTAGCCCATGTTCAATCCCTGGGACCCACATGAAAGAGGAAAGAATGTATTCCCCAAAGTCATTTTCTGATCTTTGTGCACACACACAGACACAGACAAAGACACAGACAAAGACACACATACACACAAACATGCACACATGAGCATACACACTAAGAATTTAAAATATCTAACAATTTTTAAAATTTCTCCAAAACCATTTAACGTTTCTGCTATAAATCTCTATTTTTTGCTGAGATTTATGACCGATATTTTACATCACACCTTCTTTTTTTTTCCCTATTGTCATGAAAGCAGAGAGATTCAGAGTGGAAAAGGAAGCAAAAGCCCAGAATAGAAAGTGTGCCTGCTCGAATCTAAAACCCAAAAGAACTAGACGACTGTAAAATGATACTATTACATTTATCACTATTATTAACTCTGCTCTGATGGAAGACACTGCTTCTTCCGGGCACGAAAACAGAACTGCCGCAGCCTTTTTGACACTTACAAAGACTCAGAACAATGGATTCACAGAGCAATTGGCCTTCTGAACGCTCGCTCAACATCGCCTGGAGGAAGATCATGGAAAGCCTGGAACTGCCTGCATCCCAGACAGGCACTGTGGTAACCATTTCCCTTCTCCATTACCTAGAGCCCACGAATTTCCCTGTGGATGGAGGAGACGCCCAGCTTGCATTTTTGTAGTTTTGAATGGATTTGCCTCTGCTGGAGGGGGGGGTCCAGGAGCAGTGAACAGGGAGGAGGGCGTGAGGGAATCAAAGAAGTGACTACGCAGTCCTTGGAAAGGTGGAGGGGACATTCCTACCCACAGGGGCGTGGGACTCATTGGGCATATGGTTGGAAAAGACCTCTGCTTCTCGGGCTTCATAGGCGTTGATATTTCAGACTAACTCATAAATATCATCGTCATTCTTTCTCCAATTTTTCTGAAGATGGCAGTGTATCAGGAAAAAATAGACACAGATTTCCTGTTGGCCTCATTTCAAGAGTTTGACTTTTCAGAGAAAAAAGCTTCCTGGTGAGAGAGACTTCTGGAAATTCACGGCTAGATCCATCGTCGCCCTCATCAGTCACTTAGGGCACCCGGCATCCCCCGCATGCTCTCAAGTTCCCTGTCTGTTATTCCCAGCAAGATAGCAGACTCCTGAAGTCTGGAAGCTTCCCTTTTCCTTCTCTTCATCCTCCCTTGCCTGCCTCTAGGCTCAGCAAACATCCTGAAGAAAAGAATCTTCTAGCCTGAAAGCTCCCTGCAGGTCCTTTCTGGTTTATTTCATGGCCACCAAGTTGTTGTTGTTGTTGTTGTTGTTGTTGTTGTTGTTGTTGTTGTTGTTGTTCTTCTTCTTCTTCTTCTTCTTCTTCTTCTTCTTCTTCTTCTTCTTCTTCTTCTTCTTCTTCTTCTTCTTCTTCTTCTTCTTCTTCTTCTTCTTCCTCCTCCTCCTCCTCCCATCCTCCTCCTCCTCCTCCTCTTCATCTTCTTCTTTTCTTCCTCTTCCTCTTCTCCTTCTTCTCTCCTTTTTCTTTTTCAAATTCTTCTTTCGTATGTTACATCCCAACTGCAGTTTCCCTCTTCCTCCCCTCCCCCTTTCTCACCCAGCTCCACCCTCCATCGCCTCTCAGAAAAGAGCAGGCCTCCCAGGGGTTTATCAACCAAACATGGCATAATATTCTACAATAACACCAGGCACATGTCAACATACTGTCATATCAAGGTTGGACGAAGAAATCCAGCAGAGGAAAAGGGCCCCACAAGCAGACCAAAGAGACAGAGACCTCCCCTGCTTCCAGTTAGGACTGCTAACAGTGTCCGGCAAGACCACCTAGCTACCCAGCCACAACACATACGTAGAGGAATTAGGTCAAACCCCTCCAGGTTTCCTGATCTCTACAAGCTCCATGAGTTCCAGGCAGCTGATTCTGTGGGCTGTGTTCTCATGGTGTCCCTGACTCATCTGGTTTCTCTGGTCCTTCCCCACCTTCTCCGCAGGACTGCCCATGAGTCAAAGATTCCATGCAGTTACTTGAGCAGGCTTGCCTTTCAGTCCATTACCAGAGTTACCACGCTTCTACTCGGTTTCAGCCCCAGCGACACGCAAGGTCGTGTTGGCTGGTGAAGGCCTTTTGCACATCTCATTTTCATACTATGTGTAGGAACCATTATAGTTAAAATCCCTTACTGCTACGCCTGTGACTACAAGTGGCTACATCCGTGTATGCCTTAGAGTTCTAGAAATAGAGGCAGTTTATGGCACCGTGCTTAAAGTCAGTCAACCTGATATTGGCTGAGTTTGGTTGGCTTCAAAACCAAGCTTTTATTTTGTGAAGGCTTAACAGAGGAAGGCCATTTTCTGAGTGAACATCCTAATCCAAGCAGCACACAGAGAAAAGCTCCTTTCTTACTATGGCCAATGTGAATAATCCAAATAGTTCTAGCTACGTTGAAATTTTTCAGTCTGCATAGCCAGTGATTTATCTTCATTTCTGCAATTGCATGTGTTTGTGTGTATACACACACGTGTGTGTATATAGGTGTTTGTGTGTATGCACACACGTGTGTGTATATAGGTGTTTGTGTGTATGCACACACGTGTGTGTATATAGGTGTTTGTGTGTATGTGCACATGTATATAGAGATATGTGTATATACAGGTGTGTGTTTGTGTGTCCATGTGTACAGAGGTATGTGTGTATTGTTCACATGTGTACACACACACACACACATATATATACACATATATATGTATATATATACAGGTATGTGTGTGCACATTCATACAGAGGTGTGCGTATGTATGTGTGTCTTTAGGTGTTTTCACATATGCTTGCACTTACACACATGTTTGTATGTTTTTAGAAGCCAGAGGAAGACCCTAGGGATTGTTCTTTGGTTGCCGTCCACTTTGGGTTTTGAGGCAGGGTCTCTCTCTCTGTCCCAGAGCTTGCCAAATAGGCTAAGCCGGCTGTCTAGGGAGCCCAGAGATTTTCTGTTTCCACCTCCGCAGCACTGGGGTCATGATCACATGCCATCACTCTCAGGTTCTTTCACGAGGGACCTGGGCTTGAACTCAGGTCCTCACACTCTAAAGGCGAGAGCTGTACTTCCTCGTGTAGTTTCTGTATTGTGTCTATCGCTGCCCTTCACAATGCTGGTGCATTATTTACGTGTATTCCAAGATGAGACAATGTTTCTAGACTCTATTTGACGAAAAGACCAGTTTTCTGAACATGTTAATCCATGAAGAGAGATTGTTTTTGTGTAAAACTTATTAGAAAATTAAAAGAGAAGCCTATGAGCTTTTATGCTAAAATACATTCAACAGGCATAAAATGGCATAAAAAATGCACAACCATTTCCATGCCCAATCTGCATTCCTTAGATCTTTCTGAAGATGTCAGTTGTGGAACTGTCTCCAGTCCACAAACCATGCTCTGAGTAGCTCTCCTGCGCTAAGGTGGAGGTTGTATGGCAAGGATGTCCTTATATTTGCTGCACTACAGAGGTCGTGTTTGGGCCCGGGCATTTTGACGGTTTTATCAGAGAACAGCTACAGAAAGCCTACAAATGCATGGAAAAATGCAAAGAAGTGACAAGAAGTTCTCTCAAAGGAGACTTTGGTCTGATAGGTAAATTAATTGGTTATGGGAAAAAAAAATCCCCAAAATCACACAAGGCATCATTGTCCTTAATTCAACTTTGTCCTGGAGTTTTGAGACCAATTTGGAGTCGGGACTGCCCATCTGTGCTCTTCACTTATCGTGTGCTGCTGGCAGCAGATGAGACCTTTCGTGGTTAACTCAGATACTCTTGCCAAAGTCTAGGGAGTCATTTTCTCTGCCTGCATGGAAGACTCTCCCACCCCTTGAAATTCTGCCTCCTTTACCCTACAACATAATGACCACAGTCTGCCCCTCAGAAGCTACCGCTGCAAAATGTAGGAGCGACTCTTTACTATTATTTTATCTATCTATTTATTTATTTTTGCTAGTTAAAATGATTTCTAAGACAAGCTTGTGGTTTCGCAGATGCTCGGCTTCCCTGTGCCCTTCGCCATCAGTGGCTGGCATTTTGGGGTGTATCTCCTTTGAGCTACTTCAAGGAAGAAGTCAAGTGATGACAGAAAACTCCAGGGCTCCATGCACCAGAGAGAAAGGTGTTTTGAGGGGTTCCTGTTGTCCCAGAATGAGTCTAGGATTCGGAAGAGGGTAATGATGCCACATGCCGCACTGGCCCTGGTGACAGTCTGTCTACAGGGAGAGATCTGGTGGTGACAATGTTATCCTTGAGCACACAGGTCCCAGAGCTTCACCACAGACACATGCTGGTGCGAGTGAGAATGGGTTCCTGGGAATAGTGACAACATCAAGAAGGCTGGCCCTTGCCAGCTGTGGGCTGTGCTGCATGTCCACCCAGTATTTTATCTCAATCACCAGATCTTCCGTAGCCAAGGAGAGCAGCTCTCACCAACACCTGCTTGTAATACCCTGCAGTCTTTTTCATTATTTATTTACTTGCATAGGAGACAGCCTCGTGCGGCCCAGGCTGACCTAGAACCCATCACAAAGGAAAAGATGACCTTGACTCTCTAACCTTCCTGACTCTGCCTCCCTAGTGCTGGTACTACAGGCAGGTACCACCTCCTCTGGCTTGTGCTGAGCTGGGATAGAGGTGGCTTTGTGCAGGCCAGGCCAGCACTCTACCAAACAAGCCACATTCCCAGCTCCTACCGTGTGATCTTGGGCTAACGTTCTCTGGGGCCAACGGTTTCCTTAGTCACTCACTTCCAAGTCTAGTGGGATAGCATGAAGTTTGTGATTGTGGCTAAAAAGGAAAGGAAATGAACAAAGCAAGTTTGCGTGTGTGCGTATGTGGCTTTATTCCTTCAAGAGGTTACGGATACAGGCTTGAGGAGAAAGCTACTTGCTGGGTGCACAGTCGGAATAGTATTGTTACCAGAACAGGAACTTCCCTGGAGATTTCTTCAAAGGCTGTGCCAACTCCGAGTCTTCTGGAAATGGGATACCAACCCTGGTGATTAAAGGGCCTGGGGAGGTTGTATGGAATGTGTGTATCTTAGGGCCTGAATTCAGTTTGATTATGGGGGTTGTGAGGGACAGCACCACTAAGAGAGACTTAAGACTTTTAAGGATGTTTAGGGCTCATGTGTGTTTAAGGGTTCCATCCCTCTGGACAGTTCTGGTGTTTCTATTCTTTTCTTGTGCAGTTGGTAGAAACAGGGCTATGACAGCATAACTGCCTGAAAATTCATTTGAAAATAAAATTAGGCTTCTTAGATATGCTCTCCTTTGTCTGGGTCTGACTCCACACTGTGGTTGAGCCAGTTCTCCTCACAGTTTGTCAATATTGATGAAGGATCTACAGTTGACTGGAGTATGTCTGGACTCCCGTGCTGGACAGTGCAGGTCCAAGCAGCTGCCCACTGTCTCTGCTCACTCCCCAACGCGACCTCCCCGTGGGTTCTGCACTTCGGAGAGTCTGAACTGGCTGAAGATTTGTCTTCCCTAAGCTCTCCAGCTTTGGGGCTTTTGAAGCTGTTCATGATGGGATGTTCACCCCCCTTCTATACCTTTGACTTGAAGTGCTTGCCCATCTTCCATGGCCCCTTCAGGTAACTAGTTTCTTTTTTTTGCTACAGAGAATCAGTTTGTAGCCAGAGTGCTCCTTGGTTTCTCTGTCTTCCTCCTCCTGAGCCCGGGACGACAGATGTTAACATCACCTGCTATTCTCAGCTTTAGGAGATCCTTTTCCTAAACTGTTTTCATTTTCTTCTGCAAGACAGGATTTCTAAGTTTGTCCACTTCCTCTTTCAATGCTTCTTGGTTGTCGCATCTGTAACGATCCGTCTTCTTAAGGAAGACACGGGTGAAATGAACATTTCCTCTTTCCCGGTGTGCAGGAAGTCCATTCAACCCTCCCTTCTCTTTCACCTCCCATTTGTCAGGCTGTCTCTCCCGTCACCTAGGCCAAAAAAGTTCCACGTGAAATTTTATTTCCTGTACAGATGTGTGTGCGCGCGTGTGCGTGCACATGCATGCACACATGTACACACATGTGTGCGGGTGCGCACCGAGACCAGAATTCAATGTCGTTGGTCTCCATCAGTTGAGACGAAGGCTTATTAAACCTGGAGCTCACTGGCTGGTCAGACTAGCTATCCTCCCGTCTCTGCCTTCTTATCAATGAGATCGCAGGTATGAATCAACACACTGGACTTTTTATGTGGGCGCAGGTGATCCGAAAGCTGGGAAGCTGCACTCTGGTCTCTGTGTTTGCATGGCAGACGCATTACCTGTGAAGCCACCTCCCCAGCTTCCCTTCCTCATGCACCAACAGTGTTCAGATATCTCTAGAAACCCCTAGTGAGCAGACTCACTGGTCCCTCTAAATACCTATGTAAGAGTCTGGCTGTAGTTTCTATGGAGGGACAGCTAGCATATGTTTTAGGGTTTTCAGCCTAGGTGTTGGAATTGCCTGCTGCGATGTGAAAGGTTTTCCCACACAGGAAAACCCAAAACAAATGAGCATGGCTATGGGCCAATAAAGTTTTATGAACATCGAAACTTGAATTTCATATGATTTTTACATATCACCTTTCTGTGGCTCAGAGCTGTAGAAGAGCAGCTGCAAGAGTGAATTTGTCTGCTGTGCTGGTTGGTTGAGCGCTGATCTAGACCGTGAGGGTCATCTTAGTGAATTCTGGTCCTTAGGCCACCGTATCAGAATGGCTTAGGGTCGGGCAGGGTAGATAACTTGGTTGGTAGAGTGCATGTCTTGCTGGCATGGAGACTTGAGTTCCACCCCCAGAACCCTCAGAAATCGGCTAGGTAGGTATGGCAGTCCCAGCTGGCAAGATGGTGTAGCAGCCTGCCAGGCAAGTTTGGGGTCACTGATAGACCCTGCCTTTAGAAAAAGATCCCAGCATCTAAGGAGTGACGCCCGAGTTTGTTGCCTGCTCTACACACACACAGCAGCCAAGATCCATTTTGGATCTTTCTAGATGCAGAAAATGTGAAACTTGGGCTTTCTGCCTGTTCACATTTAAAATACCTCCTTCGCAGGATATTGGTGTATGAGGCAAGTCCTATTTAAATTAAAATCCGTAAAAGTAAGAGACTTTTATAGAGAGGAAACACACATTGAATACAATATGTATGAGACGAAAATGTAAATAAGAAATTAACTATGTTTCCATTCCAAATAGCAACGTCTGTAGCTGAGCCACTGGTGCACAGGAAATGCAGGAGAAATCGCTTTTATTACGAGCTCACGGTTCCGAAGGGCAGATGCTGTGCATTGCCTGTACAGCCTCATTCATCGGACACAATGGAGGTAAAGCAGCCTCCTCTAGGGAGAAGAAAGACCATCTGGAATGCTGTGTCCACGGGGGCCTTTGGCTAACTCGAATCAGTTGAGACAGGAATAGAACTCCAACTGAACAGACAGGCCTGGTGGCTTCTGATCTGCAGCCAGTCACCTGCATCTTGTGAATTCTTATCAAAGTTTAAAAGGGAGGAATGGGGGGTGTAGGGGCAGGGAACAGATTGAGAGCCCCTTGTGTTCCAGGGGCTCTTCTCTGACTTTGTTCGGACCCTGGACGAGGTGACTGAGTTTTCACCTGTGTGCTGTGCTGTGGGCATCAGGGAGGACTTTCTTGTTTAATCCTCACAAGAGGTACATTAAGCAGCTACATTCTCAGTTCAGGAAACCGAGGATCACAGATCCCAAGGAATATGCTAAGTCTTCACCTAGGGTTAGTGTGATCTGAGATGTGAACTCAGGGCTCTGCGCCTGAAAATTACGCTATTTAGATGGAATGAAACCAGGTTTTAATGGTTGTGTTTTAATCTGTTTGTTTTGCTGAAGAAGGAACTAGAGACTGAGTTCTAAACTCTGGACAAATACATCCAGTTTCATTCCACAAAAGCCAGTGCTCCCATGTGGCAGCGTGTTAAGTCAGGAGACACCCATGGTCTTGCAGGTCACTGAGCCGGCCTTGAACAGCACTGGATCACTATGCCCAGGGGAGATGTGGTTTGGTTACCTTAAACATTAATGTTTGTTTGGTAACCCATAAGCCAGATAACCAGTAAGGAGGAACAGTGGCAGAGGGTGCTCTCCAGGGGAACGGAGGTCTTGGCCACTGTGACTCCATTAGGCAGGGCACCTCGAGGCTGGAAGAAGGAGTCAGACAGAAGCCGAGGTTGCAGGTGTGGATTTCAAGGACACCCAGTTGCTCATGGTCATGGAATCCCCCAAAGCTAGGGAGCAGGTGCCCATGAACCACGACATATATTTGTATGAGTACATTCTTTGTTGTTGCTGGTTTTCCTTTTCTTTTTCTTCTTTTGTGGCCCTTATTAATTCCTCAAGTTAAAGAGCCTCTTCAAGTACGGCTCCAGGGAAAGACACCGGAGCCAATTAGAGACAATGCTGTGCTAATCTCATCAGCCTGATGAGCTGGGGCAGATGAATTCTCCCTGAGCGGGAGAGCACTGTTGGCGTCACACTCAAGCGACTCCAGACGTTTGGGGAGAAAACAATGCTGCCCTTATGATCTATCAACACCAATTTCAAGTCTAATTACATGTGCAGAACAGCTCTTTCTAAGGCCTGGACTCTTTTAAAGGGACAGGAATGACAAGCACTATTTCTGGTCACCTCCTTTAGGGACACAGTTTCTTGTAAGAAGTCAAATGGCTTAAGTGTTTCACAAGAGGGAGACACACATATGCATACCATCTCTTGGCATTCGGGTGTGAGCCTTTCCACAGCTGAACCACCAATAGTCAGCCCTGAAAATCCACCAATAGCTAACATTATACAGACTGAGAGCTTACATGGATGAATATTTATTTGCATATACATATATGTATGTAGTGACAATTGCTGAATAAAGAAGTCGTGGGTTTAAAAGGGCGCAAGGAGTGGTATATGAGAAGGTTTGGAGGAAAAAGGGGAAGGAAAGAAAAAAAAGAAAAAACATTTCTCTCTTTAGTTTTAACAGATATGTAACTGCTTTTATAAGCAACTTTCTCACTATGTATATGGCCCTAAATTTGTATTTTTCTATCAGTCAGTCTGACATTTGTTCATAAACAGTAATTTCTCAAGCTACTGAAGGAATTCTAGGTTCTTAAAGAAAGAGGACAGAAATGTGCTGGTGTAGACGGGCGGGGTGGCTTGTGCAACCCTTTGTCTCGCAACCACAACGACAACAAAGCCAAAACCCAGCACCACCGGGAGCACACCGTTCTTGTCCCCCAGCGCCAACTCAGCCCCTGGGCATCTTTGGGCTCTGACAAGACTCATGTCTTACAAGGTAGGTTAGCAAGGCTGTCTGCAGCAATGCAGTATTCTTGCAACCATGCCAGTGACTGTGCAGACACCTAACCAGAAGAGATAGCGCACCATAAGGGAATGTACTTAGGGCACAATGTCTTCTTTGAAATCCGACAAATTCTGATGGACGACGGTGGCTTCGCCAATGATATCACCTAGCGCAGTTTAACTTGAAGACTTATGAAGAGTATTTATAGGACTCTCTGGGAGATGTGCGTGGTGCGGGAGATTTTAAATTATTTCTGTCACTGCTATCATAGCACGTCTAGGGTCTCTGAAATATCCTCTGACTGAGCGTTAAATGTTTAAATACTGCAGAAGGAACGGGGACCCGTGTGATGGAAAGACTGGTGTGGACTAGACCATGAAGGATCTGGATGTGAGAGGAGAGTCTGGTCTTTGTCCTGTAAAGCATAAGGAGGAACACAGAGGTTTACTGAGAGTGGAATTAAAATTATAGAAATAGATAAGCTCTCTCTGCAGCCCCGGTCAGGCTGGTGTAAGACACACACGTCACAAATGCTGTGACCGTTTAGTCTTGAAGACCTGACAGGGCAAAGGGTTCACTGCAGGAGTCTCTGAAGGAGCACGGAACGGGAAGACAACTACGTGCGGGAACAGTGGACAGAAAGTCAAGAGGGAGCAATCTGGAGGACAAAGGATTGTTTGATGAAGAGCCAGCCACCGTTAGCATCAGAGTAGACTGTTTTCGCAATGAAATGGGTGCGGACAGGAAGCAGCAGGAGGCTAGGAGGTGCCACAGGTAAGGAAGTGCAGACGTTGAGTGAAACCTTTCTCCTAAGTGGTTCATGGGATAAGGTGGAGATGTACACACACACACACACACGCACACACACACACACACGCACACACACACGCACGCACGCACACGCACGCATGCACGCACACACGCACACACGCGCACACACACACGCACACACACGCACACACGCACGCACACACGACCTTTCGGGAGCAAAAATAGAGAACCATCATTTAGAGAGCAACACAGAATCAAGCAAAGTTTCCTGTAGGTTGGGAGAAATTGGGCGACACACAGGCTACAGGCAAGATGGCAGAACTACAAAGGTGAAAGAAAGGGCATCGTAGAGTGTTTATAGTAAGCAGGATGATGATGGAACAGGAAAGCCAGTGATGGGGCAGGTGCCACGTGGGATTTCTAGGTCAAGGTGAAGTTAGTGTGAATGAATGGAGGGCCTACAGGGTCTTTTTCTGGAAATCAGAGTGGATGCAGGGAGGATGGACTAGTTTCTAAAAAGCAAGGAGGAAGAGAGGAGCCCTACCTGCGATGGTGACATACCAGATCACCTGCATAAAAGCTGATTAACCTAACATATATTCATGATCAAGAATATGCTCATTGTATTTAGTGTTTCCTTGTGCCGGCACGTAGATTTACATGCCAAGTAGCAAGTGGGATTTAGTAGGCATTCAAATCTCTTTAAATCACTGGCATATGTATTTTGGATATTTTTTTTTACACATGTGAAAATCTGTATAGGTAAAATGTAAAATTCATCCAAAAATTACAGCCATTTAACTGAAACCAGCTCATTTATCCTTTGATCAGTGAATTTTATTTGAAATTTCAAGTGTGCTGCTTCAGAGCAACTTCTCTGAATCTCACATTAGAAGATACTCTGTCACATAAAACTGCTTTTGAAGCAGAATGGATTATACTGCCCATTGCAACTCACCCTCCTGGAAATGTAGAACGGATTTATCTAATGCACTACAAAATTCTCTATAAATTCACCAACGTGGTGAAATAATGATAATTAGGATGAGAGACAAAATACGATATAGTTTCTTTAAATTTTAGAGCAATTAGTATAACTGTTACTAATGTGGCATAATAACTGCAATTATTTCCATTTGCATTTTTGCTAGGACTTATATTCGTTAAAAGTCCGTGGTTTCGTGTTCTGCAATTTGTGAAAATGAACATCACTTCATAGTGTTTTATAGCCAGATAATGCAGTAGGTGATTTCATTTATTTAGCTAACAACCATGTGTCTTGCATGCATGCACTATGATTCCCAGTATTCCCAGAGCCCTCCTGAGCAGACTATCTGGACCTCTCTGGTATGCACACACTCCACTTGCATTTCTGCTCTCACAACTAAGCAATGAGCACCCTCCAGGCAGCCTGCCCATTTCGACATGGCTAGCACCTTTTCCAATCTATTGCTTACCATGCTATCCTGGCAGAGAAGTGTGCAATCTTTGTTGTGATTTAAAAGCCTTTATATTTGTCTATTATTTAGCTTTGTTTTTTCAAGACAGGGTTTCTCTGTGTAACGAACCCTGACTGACCTAGAATTCACTCTGTAGACCAGGGTGGCCTCGAACTCACAGAGATCCCCCTGCCTCTGCTTCCCAAGCGCTGATATTAGAGGAGTATGCCACCACTGCCCAGGGATTTAAAAGCCTGGGAGAGTTTGAGATTTACTCAGAACATTTATTATATATTAGTTACTTTTAGATTTGACTTTGTAGTACTGCCTTAAAGCATTCACACTGATTCAGGCATTGTGATACACATGTTTAAGCCCCACACTCAGGAGGCAGAGGCAGGTGGATCTCAGTGAGTTCCAAGCCAGTCAGTGCCACATAGTGAGACCCTGTCTCAAACAAAACAAAACAAAACCCCCAAACCAACCTGTACTTGAAAGCTGGCCGTGCCTCTTGCTGGCCCCTGCAGCAAGAGAGCTAACCCTAGCTTGCAGGCACAGGAGAAACGGCACTGGCCATGATGGCATGGGCAGAGAAGAGCTGATTTCACCCATCATCTGAGACGCGTGACCCAGCTACCTAGACTGACCATCTCAGCTACCACCCAGACCCACATCTGGGACTTTGGGTTGACCCACCCTAACATCTACCCCATCTAAGTCCTGCTGGAGCACATGAAGGGACTGGCCCTGTGGAATGCTACCTGCAGAATCTCCATGACTTGGGGCATAGTATGAATAATAAAAACCCAGAGACAGAAATTGGGGTTCAACCTGAAGGTCAGAAAAACAAAACAGCCAGCCACTGGCATCTTACTTCCGAAATGGCAACCCTGCCTCCAGGAATCTCAGAATGAGACTGTGTCTGAGAGCTGTCTCCTCCTGTTTTTATATTCCTCTCTAGGGCTGGGATTAAACACATGCACGCCTAGGATTAAAGGCGTGCACCAGTACCACCAGGTTTCTATGGCAAACTAGTGTGGTTTACTGGGATTAAAGGTGTTTGTCACCATTGCCTGTTCTGTAAGGCTGATCAGTGCAGTTGTTTTAATCTCTGAACTTTAGGCAAGCTTTACTTATTAAAAGACAAATGAAATATCACTAACAGGGTGGCCACGGAATATCTGAGAGGAGTTTCTGTGAGATCCAGTGATAATGGTGTGCCAGAAGCCAGAGGCCTTGAACCAGACCAACAACTCATTGCAATGAGCATTTGCAAGGAAAGCCGCGCAGAAAAAAGGGTCTACTGTGTGGCGCACCGCGGCGCCTGTGGCAGGGCGGAAGCATAGCATGCACATGCATGGTGAGTCTCACAATGGGTAAGTTGGCCAAAGCAGCCTGTATGAAAGCCACTTCTATAGTAACTCACGACGCACGCTCCTGACCTATCACAACTCGCCAACAGTGACGGCCAGTTACAGAGGTACTAACTAGAAGTATTCCTGCGGTAGCTGCCTTTCCTTAACCCCATAGAAACCCCTGATCCTTTTACAATAAAGAGATTCCGCATCAGAATCTTCCAGAGTCTGTGTCATTGCCCTGAGCCATCTCATCCCCCGCCCCCCAGGGCGGAGACGGGTGGTAGGGCTCAGCTATAGGCTCCCAATGCCGCTAAGAAGAATGAAATGTTGGCGAGGAGGAAAAAGATGGAGGAGCGAGGGAAATGAGAGGAATTGGGGTGCATGATGTGAAATTCCCAAAGAATCAATAAACAAATTATGTTATCTAAAACAACCCACTTTACGTAAACGGACCAACCATATTTTATGTGAGTGAGTCCGATCATCGATCTATAGTTTCAGAAACGAGTAAAATCCTTATTGTCGCCTTCTTTTGGGCTGCCCAACCTTTCTCTTTTAGATTCCCGATTCTGCTACTGCCGGCATATCAGGTTAGTGAACCGCACTCTGAGCTCAGGGAAATTAGGATTGGGGGGTTAGAAGAGGTCTGGACACAGGCTTATGGCTAGTACAGAGACCATGAGCTAATCTCTGTGGCTCTATTCTCCTGGGACCCACAAGAAATGACTGCATAATTAAAAGCAAACAAGCTTATAATTCAAAACTCCAGATTCAGCGATTCTTTGTTTTGATTTTATTATTTTCTGCTCTGATTTTTATGGTATCTTGCTGTCAACTGGGTTTTAATTTGGTTTATGGGTTTTAATTTGGTTTATTCTTTTTTTTTTTTTTGCAAATTTTTGAGTTGTACCATTAAGTTCCGAAGTTGTTAGAAACCTCTGAATTTTAGATGACACATTGTCTACCATCAGTTTCAGGAGCTTGTATCCAGAGCATGTCAAGGACATGATCAAACTTCCATGGAATCAGAGGTAGGGATTATCCCGGAACCTTGGGATTCTGAGTTCAGTTAGCTGAGTGATTCGTTATCAGACCCAGCAAGCCAGTGCACATTTGTCTCCGGACAGCATATGATAAGGTTTATAGCCATAAAATGACAATGCTTTACAGACAAGGTAAATGGCCTACCTGGTGGGTTAACTTGTAGGATTCATGTGTTATTGCCTCACTAGAGGTAAACTCCATAGAGAGAACTTAGTTTTCACTATCCACACACTGAGAACAAAACCTGGCATGAAGAAAGATAAATAGGCAAAGGCTTTGTAGATGAACCAGATGAACTGAGTTCTGCTAAGGTTGCTGTAAAAGTCGAGGCACAAGAAAGCCAACGGGAAACAGCTCTGTCCGGTTGTGTTCGCTCAACCGCATTGCTTGGCTTACACACGTTTCTTCCAGACCATGTTGTGAGTCTTTCCCTTCTTACAGCCACGGCGGCAACATCATTTTCAAGGTATGCACACAGGGCCCTGAGGGAAACATGGTCAATAAGGCAAACGCACAATAAGGCAAAATTTCGGGAAATTACCTATTGTAGATCAGATCTCCACAGAAGACAGCCATCCTTGCCTTGGCATTGCTGCGATCACACTGATCCCAGCTTGGGCTTGGCAATCCTGCACACCTGCTCTAGAGCAAGCACACTGCTCTAGGTGAAGAATATGAATCTGTGATGAATATGAATCTTCACTAGTAGTTTCTTCATTTATGATGGCCTTGAACTACCCAGTGGAGTCAAGTGTTAGGACTTAATTGGTAATTACAGTTGTAACTTATTCTTTTTCTTTTTTTTTTCTTCTTTTTTTTTTTTGGTTTTTCAAGACAGGGTTTCTCTGTGGTTTTGGTTCCTGTCCTGGAACTAGCTCTTGTAGACCAGGCTGGTCTCAAACTCACAGAGATCTGCCTGCCTCTGCCTCCCGAGTGCTGGGATTAAAGGTGTGCGCCACCACCGCCCGGCTCAGTTGTAACTTATTATTTATATGTTGCAGGTTCACCTGAAATTACTTCTAATGCCCGTTTCCTCCACGTATACCTAAAACTGGCCAACAAATACACTTTTAAGTAGAAGAAGACATATTTTTTTATTAGAAGAAGATGTAATTAACTCTAGTATTTAACTCTTGGAAGAGGCACTAAGAAGGAAACATTTTATGTAAAAATTTTGCATTTTTATGTAAAAATTGCAGATTTAAATTTTTTTATATTACTTAAACCTCATGATAAGACTGATTGAAAAGTAGCTTGTTCCCAAGAATTTCATGATAAGCATGGATTTCGTCCCCATCCCTGATAAGTAAAACGAAGCATGGAATATTAGACCTGACCACAGAAAAGGTTCTTACTCACACGTCAGCTTAGATAGAAATGTTAATTCTTTTTGTTGTAAGAACTTGACCTCACAAAGGTGAAGGGGACAAAAATAAAGGCAGTCCAGGATAGTGATAAAGGGAGAAGTATGATTCCTCAAAAATCATAGTATATGAAACATACACACATGGCAGATTGGAACACGGAAGAGGCTTTGCTCCCGAGAGACCAGAAACACAACTGTCCATGGGTCAACCAAATGAAAAAAAAAAAAAAACCAAAAAACAAATCAGTTTTAATTTTTTCCAACTGGCTTCAATGGTCATATCAATGCAAAAGATGTGATCTTGTCAAAGTGACCCTGTTGTCAAATTCAATTCGAGGTCATCGGTCTTATTTACACAGTACTCGCCACGGATTTCCTGCCTTTCATCTCACAACAATTTTCTTCGTGAAGCTGTGGGAGGTCTTGCTTCCTCTTCCTCACAAGCCATGTTATCTTAACAAGTATTGGTTTCTTCCTTGACTTTGAAAAGTGGAGATTCTGACTCCCACTGCTTGAGGACCAGGTGTCCTGAACACATCCTTCAGGTAGGGTCCCCAGCCTCACTTTGACCCAGAGAAGAACTAAACAGAGATTTCTCAAAAGAAAAAATTCAAATGACTGAGAGAAAACTAAGGACTGAAGGAAAAGGTCAATATCCTTGTTCACCAGGGAAATATAAATTAAAACTACTTGGAGATTTCATCTTGTCCAGGGCAGAAAGGCTAATTTCCACAAACCAAATGTAAACAGATGCAGTCACTATGAAAACCAGTGTAAGTCCATCTACTATAAGACCCTGACATTCCACTCCTCGGCGTGTACCCGAAGGACTACATCCTACTATAGAAATACCTGTTCTCATTGCTACTCTAGCACAGTGGCCAGGTTATGGAAACAGCCTCGATGCCTACTAACTGATAAATCGATAATGAAAACGTGGTACATTTATACGGTGGAATATTATCCAGCTGTTAGGAAAAATAAGATTTTCAGATAAATGGTTGGAATTGGAATAATCATTCTGTTTGAGGAAAATCAAGACCCAGAAAGACAGATGTTGTATGTTTTTTTCTCATACGTGGATGTTAGCTGTATATCTTCCAATATGTCTATTTAACTTGGATTGCCCACAGACACCAGGAAACCAGTCAAGGGCCATGGTGGAAGGGGAAGAACACAGTTAAGGTAGAAGAGAGAACTCAGGTGGTGTGAAGTTGGGAATAATGAAGCAGAAAGCCTGGAGTGGAGAGGGAAGATGGGGTGTATAACTAACAGTAAACCCCCCTCGAAAGGCACATGGAAACCAAGCACTGGAGAAGCTGCCAGGAATATACACTTTTGTAAATACAAACAGAGCTCAAACGCTATTGCCTGACAACACGGGTCAAGGACTGTTATCCAGACACCATAGGCTTTCAAATCAAATGCCCAGTTCCAGGCATAGGCTCCTGGAGCTGTTGGGCAGTGGGAGCCACATGGAAACTCCTCAGACATTAAGGGTTACTGCTGCTGCTGTTGGTTACTCTCCACATCTGGATAGTAAGACGATTATTGAGGAATCTGTATTATCGCCAGCGAACATGGAGAACTCAAGCTGGAACTCCCCTGGAAGCTTTATTCCTATTGGGTCATTTTTATGGTGTTGGATGTGCTGTGTCTAGTAATGAGGGAGAAAATCATTGGTCCTACCCAGCTGTGAATTCTGCTGACTGCACGAAGGACTAGCTTAGCAAGATAGGCCCACAGGTCCAGGAGTGATCGGCATGTTACACGAGTAACCAACCACGTTATGGCTGGATTTAAAGTTCATTACCCAAGACAGAATTCATGTTTGGCACCAGTGGGTTCAAGAGCTTGGAACTAGGTAGGCCCTAGGCTCTAGACCTGATATTATTACTGGTCTTTCTGTTAAACGGACATAGTATTAAACTGCCCTTAAAGGCTTGCCATTAAACCCGTAGTGTAGTACGTTTCTCAGCCCTCACAAGAGAAGATTCTTTTACAGGAGATTGCGATTAACAGAGAGAATAAGAGACGGTGCGCTGCTTAAATGGAACATCACAGCCACTCCTCCCAAGGCTCAGGGATCATTGTGGAAGAGATCTCTTCAGAGCTCTGCTCAGTGGATGATGCCTCTCAAACACTCTGAATTATCTTTGTAAAAGGGAGAAAACATAATCATGCACAACCACTTATTACTATATTGTCAGCCTAAGAAAGGAGGACACTGGTCTGTGAGAACCTCTGGAGACACTTCCTTGAGAAAGAAAGAAAACTTTGCTAATCCAATTGATTTCAATTTATGAGAAGTTTACAAATTAAATGGTATCAGTCTCGCTTTAACAGTGTAAGAGCGAAAGGCAGGCATGGCTGGACGGCAGCCGTCACCTTGAGTTTGCTTTACTCCAGAGACCAAAAAGCAGCCTATGTGGGCTAAGAGTCAAATGATTCTTGGTTTCACGGGAGGTTGAACACCAGAAAATGAAGCATTGATGAAGAAATTGATGTTTCTTGTATTGTTGAAATAGAAAAGTGATTAGCAAACCCAATTAAAAATAGCACTCATAATAGACGAGAATACTAGACGCACTCGGATAAAGTAGATTTCGCAAAAATAGAGAGCGCTTGATATGATTTTATCAAAACACCCTTGGAGACATGAATAAAACAGGTGCTTTCATAGGATAACAAACATTTTAAAAACTGAACTCAGGAAAACCAGAGACTCTAGAAGATGAATCATGGCGGGAGAAAGTCAGTCAGTCATAAAAGGTGCCAATTCTTCCTTCAAACAGAACCAAATCAAAGCTTGCTGAGAAACAAAGAACTGAGTAATTTCAAAGGTTCCGTCTTCAAAGACTTGGGGCCTCTAGTGCTAGTTCAGCTACTTCACAGGAAAGACAAGCTGATGCTTTCATCACGGCCTAGGTATGATAGTAAAGGCCGAGAAAAAGAAGATGCCAGATAATCAGCATATGCAAATGTTGATGTAAATTCATATGCAAACACGCAGAATTTAGGGGTACATGATAACCATACGCTATTTAGATTGAATGTAGTTTATCCAAGGAATGAACTCAGGTATTGGGCTTAGTGGCTAGCTCCTTTATGGTGATACTTTACTTATATTTTAATAAATAAAGCTCGCCTGAAGATCAGAGGGTTAAGCCACTAGAGGCCAGGCAGTGGTGTCACACACCTTTAATCCCAGGATTTGGAGGACAGAGGCAGATGGATCTCTGTGAGTTCAAGGCCACCCTGAACTAAACAAGATCAATGCAGAAACAGATCCAGGTGGTGGTGGCTCACACCTTTAATCCCAGTGTTTGGGAGTCACATGTCTTTAATCCCAGCACTAGAGGGAAAAGAAGGCAGGAGGAGACAGAGGCTCAGGGCTCGGTCTGCAGTCGCCCAGCTTTGGTAGAGGTGAGACTTCTTCAGTGGCTTGACTGTTTTGCTTTTCTCATCTTCAGCTTGAACCCCACTATCCGTCTCTGGGTTTTTATTATTCATCTACACACCTTTGCCCACTGAGTCATCTAGCCAGCTCTTATCATTTTCTAAAAATAATAAAAAAAAACCATTTCAATGAAATAGGAATTGAATGTATTTTCTGGAAGTGGCAAACACTGCTCTGGAAGGAAAGCCAGTATTGTGTTTAACAGGATTAAGACGTGACTTTTGTTGTTGTTGTTTTTTTTTTTTTTTTTTTTTTTTTTTTTTTTTTTGAGACAGGGTTTCTCAAGATGTGACTTTATTAAACTCATGAGGAAAACAGTTTTTCCATAATCTAAATTACTGGTGTTCTAAAAGAAATAAGGATCTGTTTCATTGACTGTAAAGATCAACGAGAGGTATGAAAACAAGAAATCAGAAGGTGTCTAGCACCATGGAACAGCCCCATAATTTGAGCACTTGAGAGGTTCAGGAAGGGATAGAGTGTGTAGGGCCAGCCTGAGTTACATACAAAAATAAAATCTGCAAAGGGGGAGAAAAAAGCCAAAAGAACACCCAACCCCTCAAACAACAGAAAGTGAGGGTATTTGTTATTTGTGTGTGATGTTCATATATGTTCCCAAAGCCTAGGGAACAGAACAAAAAAGATGCAGAAATAAAAAGATATATTTGTTAGGGCACACATAAAATTAACATTCAAGAAAAAAAAACAGATTAGGTATCTATATTCTAGTCAGGAAATGGGCTTAATAATTTACCTTATACTTTTCTTCTTCCAACAGAATATCAACACCACAAGAGAGAGATACTATTAGTTTATTACTTTATCCTTGAAATCCTCTACAACAAGAAAGAAGAAAGAAGAGCAAGAGTTGGCCAGATGGATCAGCAGGTAAAGTCACCTGCTGCCAACAGGAATGATTCCCAGGAGTTCCCCTCTGACATCCAGTGCCTTCCAATAAATAAGTAAGTACATACATAAATAAGTAAAGAACTGCAAAAATATCTTAGTAAGTAAAATAATAAGGAGAGATGAAAATATCCAACATAATGGCATCGAAGAGAAGGAACAAATTTTACTATGTGTACCATGGATGTGCAGTGTTGTGCAGGGACAGATGGTAAAGATGCAGAAGAGAACGGAAGGTGACTCTAGCCACTGGCCGGTTTCTGATTTAATGATAAAACAAAAGAAGAGATACTTTCCAGCTAACACATAATGTTTCAACGTGAATTCATTTAAAAAGGGAGCACCTAGGCCATTCTGTAAAACTCCGTGCATTTAAAGGGCTGACACCATATAAAATTTATCCTGAATAAAATTATTAGAAATTAATACCAGAAAAAATCCAGAGAATTCAAAATGTTTGAAGAAGAAAAAGAGCAATTCTAATAGAAATTGCAAGGGAAAATAAAACCTCTTCAGCTGAGTGGAAAGGGAAAATATGGTATTTCCAAATTTATGGAGTTCAGTTAAAGAGATGTTCAGAGGAAATTTATAGCTAAATGCTTTATTGAAGAGAAAAATAGAGTCACTGGTCTGAGGACATACCTCGAAAAGCTATAAAGGAACAGTAAATCAAGCACACTACTGAAAAACGAGATGGCAAGGAGCACAGTAAAAGATATTGAAACAAAACCACAGAGAAACAGAATCAATCTTCCCGAAAAATTATTCTGTAACATTGCTTCAAAATTTATACTAACAAATTCAAATACTCACATAAATGATATAAATTGCCCATAGGTATATAAATTATCAGAACTAGTTTGTAAAGTGACAGAAAATTTGAACAAACATGAGTGAAGAAAAGAAACTGAGTTACCTACTGAAAATGATTTTAATCAAAGTGCAGCTTGGGTGCCTTCATTGGTGATTTCATCCAAATGTTCAAGGAAAAGAAAAGCTAGACCCTTTCAGAATGGAGGGGACTGGGTGGGATATATTTTCCAGCTCATTTTAAGAGACTATTATTATTCTACCATCAAAGACAAAGACCATAAGAAACAGACACAACGTTCTCTGTCCATCCCCAACAAAAAAAAAAACAGGCAAACAACCAGCAACGTTCAAGAACATAGCATGGAGCCGGGCGGTGGTGGCACATGCCTTTAATCCCAGCACTCAGGAGGCAGAGGCAGGTGGATCTCTGTGAGTTCAAGGCCAGCCTGGTCTACAAGAGCTAGTTCCAGGACAGGAACCAAAAGCTACGGAGAAACCCTGTCTCAAAAATCAAAAAAAAAAAAATAATAATAATAATAAAATAGCATGGTCAGGTGGTGCAGTGTCCAGAACACAGAATTAGAATCTAAGCCATGTTATACACTCACTATATTAAAGAACAAAGGGTGGGAACTACACAACCATTTCAGTGTGTGAGGAAGACATGTTTGAGGAGGTTAAAGACTCACTGATCACGAGAAGCCACATCCAATCAAGATTGATAGGATTTTTCTCAATTTGATAGGGGGGCACCTTAAAACCTTATACCTAATATTATAGTAAATAGTCCAAGACGAATGATTTCCCCTAAACCAGCAGCAACAACGAAAGTACACCTCTTGAGATGTCGTCTGTTTAGCATCACACACACTTGGAAATTTAGCGAATTAAGAAGTCCTGGCTGACTTTAGATGACAATTTAAAGGTGCCTAGAATTATCTGGCCAGAGAGCCTCAGTTGAGGAAATGTCTAGGTCACATGTACAAAAGACACTGGGCATGTGTGGGGGTTACTTTGTTTGTTAGTTCATGGATGGAGGAGGGCCCAGCCAACTGTGGCCCGTGTCATCTCTAGGCAGGTGGTGCTGAGATTCACACTAAAGCTAGCCAATTACAAGCTGGCCTGCCTTCCAGCTGGCAAGCAACTGTTTCCAAGAATCCTGCATCAGCTGATAAGTGAGCTCCTCAGTTGGAAGCAATGCTGTATGGAAGAGAAAACAGGTGGCCTTCAAGGCCCTGCCAGGGAAGAAGTTCTTTCCCTCAATGATGGACTATGATGGAGAACTGTAAGCTGAGAAAAGTCATGTCTTTCCCTGAGTTGCTAGTGATCAATTCTTTGTTGCAGGCCCAGAAAGGAAAATAAAACAAACTCAAGGAAAATGTGTCAGGGACTTACAAATTCAGAAAAAGGAAAGGGAAGATCTAATTATATAGAAAAGATTACAGAACAACAAAAATCATGCAAGTTTACATATATTAGCCGTAAATAAATGGAAGGCAACATTAAGAATGTTAAAAGCACTGGCTACTCTTGCAGATGAGCTGGGTTCTGTTCCCAGCACCCACCTGGCAGCTCACAACCATTCACATCTCTAGTTCTAGAGGATCTTATGCTCTTTTCTGACTTCTCAGGTATCAGGCATGCACACAATACACAGACAGACATGAGAGCAAAGCGTGCACACACATAGAATAAACTTAAAATAATAGAAATACTAAGAAGCTTAATACAAGAAGCTTGGGGTTTGTACTTGAAGACCTTGCTGAGAGAAACTGAAGGAGATTTAAACAAGAGGAGCTGTGTCTCATTTGTAGGTCAAAAAGTTCAGTCTGAAGTTGGGAAGTTGTTCTGTAATAGCATGGCCTCTGGAGGTCTTTTACTGAACAGAGTAAATACAAAGTCATTGTCTGTGGGATACTGAATCACACATGGAGAATCTACACCACTTTCCCTCACCACAAGGCTCAGGACCATTTCAAAAGAAGGGGTAGAAACATGTTAAGAACCAGAGGCTGAAGAGGAGCCAAGAGAAGCAGTGTTTTCTGGACTTGACAGGGGAGGTGCACTCAGGAGCTCAGGGTACCTGGAGTTGCCTGCACAGGGTCTGGACAAGGCCACACCCCTAAACTTTCCAGCATGGAACATCAGGGGCTCTTGAGCCTCCACCCCAACAGAGAAGAGCCAGTTTTCTTTAAGGGTGTGGCCCCCAAGGTCAACCATGCTCTACTGGATGGCCCTAATCCTGGCACATATGGGTAATACAAATTGGATTTGCTGGGTTATTAAAAGTGTTAGGGGGGCATTTGAGAAGTTGGAATAAAGACAGGAGGTGGGGTGGACCTGGGAGAAATTAGAGAGGACTAAGGGATAAATCAGATCAAAATACGTTGCAGATACATATAAAATTCTAAGAATTAATAAAAACTTTATATATATTAAAAAGGCCAATTCTAACATCTCTATTTATATGAAAATTCAAAGACCTAGAATAACCAAAACTATTTTGTAAAGGAGGAAAATTTGGAGGACCTCACACCAATTTCAAGATTTAGCACAAAGCTACAACAATCTAGAAAGTGTTGCATTAACATAAGAATGGACAGGCATACAAAGGGAACTGAATAGACAGTTTGGAAACAAACCTTTGCATCTCTGTGAGTTCATTTTCATCACGAGTGCCAAGACTTTTCAGTGAGAAAGAACAGGTTTTATTGTTTTTTTCAGCCAATACTGCTATAATGATTTGTATACATGTGCAAAATAAAAATGAATTTAAGTCCATAGTACTACATAAACGTCAACTTTAAACTAGCTTAGAGCACTAAGACTAGACTTTCTAGAAGAAAACAGGGAAAACTTTGTGACTTTAGGTTAAGCAAAGACAAGATGCCAAAAGAATGAGCTATGTTAAAATGGACCTGAAACATTTTCTTTTACTCAGTCACAACCCCATAATCCTCTGTCCTTCTGCCCAAAAGGCACCGATGAGAAAACGGACAGATAATCCACAGAGCTGAAGGAAGCATTTGAGGATCATCTGTTGACTTAGAATTTGCATATATAATGAGCTTTTGTAATTTAGGAGGACAAATAGGTTGCTGATATAGTGTGACAGAGACTCGTTTAGCATGTGTCAGGCCTTGGGTTCAATTCTCATTACAAAAGAAGAAAAAAAAAGAAAATTAATAGTCCAATATAAAATTGGGAAAATAATTAATGAAATACGTTACTAAAGAAGTCTATGAATACCAATAAACACATAAAAACATGTCAAAATATCAGAGATATCTAAGTTAAAACCGTGAAAAAGTATCAGTAAGTCTACTTTCAATAGAATGACTGCACTAAAGATTTTTTAAGTCAAATGTAAGAAACAATGCAAAAACTAGGACTTCAGAAATTGTTATGGTGTCTTTGCTTTAGGGAATATAGAAGCTAGTCATTTCGGAAGCCATCTAGACAATTTATTAACAGTTTAAATATATTCTTTTTATATAACCCAGCAATACCATTTCTGGGCATCTACTTCCCAAACTGAGAACATCAGTCTAAGCAGACAGTTGCATCCAAATGTTCAGAAAAGTATTATTCATAGATGGCCAAAAATGAAAGCAGCTCAGCTCAACACCCACTGTGAGTATTGTGGTTCGTCAGGCACTTTCATGAAAGGCTCTCCCAATGAGGGATGGCATTTGGGTACAAAGTGATTAATAAAAGGTCCGTGCCCCTGAACAGTAAAGGCAATAAAAGAAATGAACTTTTTTGTGTATCTGTTCGGTGAGTCTCACGAGCACTGTGATAAACAGAACACTACAGATCATATGATGTTGGTCATAAAAATACTCTGAAAGATGAAACAATTCAGGAAAGCAGATTAGTGGTTCCTCGAGGCTGAAGGTAGGAGAGGAGAGGGGTGACAAAGGGATCTGAGCATACAGGGGATGAAGCATCTTTGCTACAAGCCACGGGGTTACTCAGCAATTAATCAGTCTCATTTTACAAGGTAAACCCACCAGAGCCAGAGACTCTGTATGGAAGATTAAACCAAACGCGAAGCGTGTTGGAATTATTGCCTTGTGAACAAAGTGGCCATTTCTGGCTGTAGATTTCTCCTGTAGCTTATCCCCTTCTGTTACAAATTGGAGATTTAGCTTCCACAGTTCAGCACGATTTGCTCATTTCCTGGGTACCATTTCTCCCACGCATTTGGGGTTTACTGATTACATCCCCTAACTATGTGTGAAAACAGTCACACAGTTAAGAAACCTGCTTCGCACTACCAGGTCTCTGTCCCTTTCTTCACTGTAAAAATAGAGATCGGCCTTCCTACAATTGTCTTTATTGAGAGGTATTTGGTCGGTGTTTAGGGTCCAGGCAAAAGTATTCCATTTAAGGCATTCCCAGATATCCAAGGGCATAGAATTACTGCATGCCTAAAGCTGCTGATCTGTAGCTGGGGAAAGTAAGCGTGCCCTCGTTTTACCTTCCTTAGAGAGGAGAAAAGTGATGACCTAAAAGGAACCTTGCATTAAAAGATTCCTAACTCCTTGGGCTCACTTTCACCTCAGTTTATTGATGATTTTAGTCAGGAGATTTACGGCTTGTGTTTTACTCTCAGGAAAAATAATTCACCATCTACGCTCAAACCGGAGGAGAACAAACCTCCAGAGCTGCCTCTGATAGGCATCCAGCCCTGGATCAGATGATTTAGAGGCCTGGGTCTCCCCTTTGTTTCAACCACTTAGAGTAAATGCTGCAAACTTCAGATCTAAAAGGCCTTCAGAGTTTGCTACATTTGGTCAAAGTGCTAATGGACCAAGGGTCATAAACTTCCCTTGTGTGTACATAGGTGGCCTGGGCCTGGTTATTTTCTAAGCCTGCAGGATTTTGTGGATCTCTATAGCTGGGTAAGAACAAAGAGAATGGACAGAAGCTGGAGCAGGAATTGGAGCAAAAGTGTCCCAGAAATTAGCAGAAATAGGAAAATGAAGAAGAAGGAGATGGAGAAAGAGCAGGAGCAGAAGCAGAGGAAGCAGAAGGAGCAGGAGCAGGAGCAGGAGCAGGAGAAGCAGAAGCAGAAGCAGAAGCAGAAGCAGAAGAAGAAGAAGAAGAAGAAGAAGAAGAAGAAGAAGAAGAAGAAGAAGAAGAAGAAGGGAGGAGGAGGAGGAGGAGGAGGAGGAGGAGAAGGAGAAGAAGAAGAAGAAGAAGAAGAAGAAGAAGAAGAAGAAGAAGAAGAAGAAGAAGAAGAAGAAGAAGAAAGGAGGAGGAGAAGAAGAAGGTAGCAGAGAATTGGAATTAGAATTGAGACAGAGAATTAAAATTATAGACAGAATTATAGACAGAAATTATAGACAGAATAGAAGAATTAGAACAGAGAACAAGAAAGATATAATAATAAGAGACACACTGTGGAAAAATCATCTGTGAGTTGGTTCATTTCCTCTCAGAACCCCTTAGTTATTTTTTCCCTCACCAAGTGTGGCCTTAGCTGGACTGTGAAGGGGTCTTAGAGGATGGTATCTCAAAAGACCCTGATTGATGTTCTAGGAGGAATGGTGCTCATTGTGTAACTATACCATTGAAGAACTCAGTGAAATATATACTTGCAATCGACAAAGGTTATGATATATAAACTACACCATATGGTAATATTTTTAATAAGTTAAATATTTCCTTCTAATCAAGATGTTTTAAATCAAAACGTACACATGCATTTTGCCATTCCAACTTCATTAGAATATATATTTCATATATGTGTCACCAGACTACATACTGCCTATAGATATACTTACAATGTATATTTTCTTCTAAGAAAAAGACTGAAAATATAGGTAGGACAGAAAATTACTTTTCATTGTACGCTTTCCAAATTAGGTACTAAAAATATTCAGCTACCTGTATCATTGCTTTATAGGTAAAAATACTAAAAAATAAGAAAAACAGCCATGGTCCTGAAATAAGGACCTAGCCTTGCGGATCATCTAAATGAGGTCATAAGCACTTCTGAGTGTCCTGTAACAAGAGAATTCAAAATATCACACAATCATGGTGCGGTGTCTTACTAACTTCAGAGAAGAGTGAACACTGTTGAAATTCTGGGAGCCTCAGTAGGCAGACAAGGACTTTCAGATTGCACGGTGCTTTCAGTGAGAAAGGAAAGACATCGCTCACCTAAAGGAACAAAATGCAGCCCCAAGTCTCATCACTGAAGAACGGAGAAAGTGATCAGAGCGAGCGAGAAAAGGAGGGAGAGCAGGATTGAGGGAGAGGTCAGAGACCATAAAAGGGAGGAGAGCAAGGCTGCCCTGCTCAACACATGCACACGAACACACATACACACACACACACGTACACACTAAAATGCTTTCAGAAAGGCACAAATTATAGTACAGCAAAGAATTCAAAGCATTTTCCTCTTATGCTACAATTTAAAAGAAGCTATTTAAAAACATGTGTTTAAATTTCTTTCTGTGAGCCAAACAATGGCTACAATACATCGATTTTTTTCAGCTATACCACTTAATATTAGAAATATTGTCCCAAAATTTGAGTTTTTCAATTGAACATTAGGAATATGTGATTGTTTAAATTAGAAATATTTGCCTTAATCTTAAACAAGCAGTTCAAGAAGTCAAAATACACCATCAACCCTTAATTACTCAAATTCACTTGCCACTTTATGACAATGCCGTATGAAGGCAAAAATGTGTGACTATTTTGTTATCATACTAATTTCCCCTCGGTCATGGGAACTTTGCATCGTGTTGCTCGGAAAAGGCATAGCACTTGCTGAGTCAATAATGTAACCCTTCCTTGAAGAGTTGCAGAGAGGCCAGCAACCCATAAACATACTTCTCTCAGCTTTGACTTCTTTTACTTGCATTTTTAAAATGACAGCTCCCACGCTGTCTTGGGAGCTTGAAGAGGCAATCACGTGTGTTCACACAGGTTTGTCATGCATTGACTGCGCCACCATACTGCTCTTGACCCTTCTCTGTTGCAGCTCCAGGGTCAGCTGAGTTTGGCAGACACAGAGCGAGGCATGCACCTGCTGTTACCGTCGGGTGAGAAGGCCTGACAAGCCTGCGGTGCCATCCCACAGCTGAGGATTAAGGGCTCCCCGCCCTGTGTCCTGTTAGCTGAGAGGGACGAAAACCTGCTCCACCTGTGCCTCGTCCTTCACAGCAGCAGAGAAGTAAGGAAAGGGCCTTAGCTTTGCCCCATTAATTTTCCACAAAGACGGAGAGAAGAGCTGTAGGGATTCAAAGCTCCGACGAGTCTCTTAAATTGTGTTCCATGTTCTTCCTAGAGCTCTCAGTCCTAGCCTGTCCCATTGCTTTCTACCTGGCTCATGGCAGACAATCTTATCCATGGCAATAGATAGTTGTGTCCCATAGTAGCAGATTGTTCTAGTCACTTATTTGATCTGAACCCAGCTCCTAGTGGCCCTTTGGAGGAGTGGACTGGCCTCTCCAATGCTGGCCTGGAACCCACATATGCTTCCTGGTATTGCTTCCCTCAGTAAACCAACAGTCATGGACTGAGTTCTGTACAGAATCGAGTTCTGAACCTATGTGACAGAATGTAATATATCCATAGCCGGGACCCATTCTTTACTCTCCCAATCTATATTGCTAGGTTGGTTAAGACTGGAACACTACTATCATAGCATTTAATGTAAGACTCAGAAACCCAGATATTAAGTTCACAGTTTTCTCTCTGCCCTTTTCACTTTTTTTTTTTTTTAAATAACGGCATGATTTTACGCCAGGCTAAAGAAACCTTCATTTGACCAATGTTTTTATAAAGAGTTCTCATCTACCCACACACTGTATTGCCACATCCGTGTTTGTCTTACCTCCTCGATGGATGACCAAGGAAGTCTCACTTCCGACGGGGCAGTCCTTCAGTATATCCACTACTTCCGTATGGCTCAGGTTCTGTACATTCTGCTGGTTGATCTCAACAATGAGGTCTCCTTCGCACAGCCCAGGGCATCCCTGAACGTCAAGTATTTGTTTCACCCGCTGTCCCGTGGGACTGTCTGCAATGGTGAAGCCAAATCCCTGGGCACCTTTCACAATGGTTAAGGTCATGAGTTCAGCTTGTGTGGCTCCGGATGAAGCCATAGACACATTGTCGTCATGGACGGGTGGTGGATACGTGCCATCGAGCTGACCGTCAGCTGGCATGGAGTGCAAAGAATGAGGTGGTCGATCTGTAATATCTGGGACTGACTGTGAGGTCCGAGAGATGTATTCCAAATACGTCTCATAGTTATGT